>NC_046295.1:600000-808893 GCF_004115265.2 Rhinolophus ferrumequinum | reverse complement strand
TCCAGACAGAGAGAACAGCACCTCAGACAGAGGGAACATGTCCCAGACAGAAGGAAAAAGCGTCCAAGACAGAGGGAACATGTCCCAGACCGAGGGACACAGCGTCCAAGACACAGGGAACATGCCCCAGACAGAGGGAACAGCATTAAAGACAGAGGGAACATGTCCCAGACAGAGAGAACAGCATTATAGACAGAGGGAACATGTCCCAGACAGAGGGAACAGCATCCAAGACAGAGGGAACATGTCCCAGACAGAGAGAACAGCACCTCAGACACAGGGAACATGTCCCAGACAGAAGGAACAGCGTCCAAGACAGAGGGAACATGTCCCCAGACAGAAGGGAACAGCATTATAGACAGAAGGAACATGTCCCAGACAGAGGGAACAGCATCCAAGACAGAGGAATATGTCCCAGACAGAGAGAACAGCACCTCAGACAGAGGAAACATGTCCCAGACAGAAGGAACAGCATCCAAGACAGAGGGAATATGTCCCAGACAGAGAGAACAGCACCTCAGACAGAGGGAACATGTCCCAGACAGAAGGAACAGCGTCCAAGACAGGGAACATGTCCCAGACAGAGGGAACAGCATTATAGACAGAAGGAACATGTCCCAGACAGAGAGAACAGCATGCAGACAGAGGGAACATGTCCCAGACAGAGAGAACAGCACCTCAGACAGAGGGAACATGTCCCAGACAGAAGGAACAGCGTCCAAGACAGAGGGAACATGTCCCAGACAGAGGGAACAGCGTCCAAGACAGAGGGAACATGTCCCAGACAGAGGGAACAGCATTAAAGACAGAGGGAACATGTCCCAGACAGAGAGAACAGCATTATAGACAGAGGGAACATGTCCCAGACAGAGGGAACAGCATCCAAGACAGAGGGAACATGTCCCAGACAGAGAGAACAGCACCTCAGACACAGGGAACATGTCCCAGACAGAAGGAACAGCGTCCAAGACAGAGGGAACATGTCCCAGACAGAGGGAACAGCATTATAGACAGAGGGAACATGTCCCAGACAGAGGGAACAGCGTCCAAGACAGAGGGAACATGTCCCAGACAGAGGGAACAGCATTATAGACAGAAGGAACATGTCCCAGACAGAGAGAACAGCATGCAGACAGAGGGAACATGTCCCAGACAGAGAAAACAGCACCTCAGACAGAGGGAACATGTCCCAGACAGAAGGAACAGCGTCCAAGACAGAGGGAACATGTCCCAGACAGATGGAACAGCGTCCAAGACAGAGGGAACATGTCCCAGACAGAGGGAACAGCATTATAGACAGAGGGAACATGTCCCAGACAGAGAGAACAGCACCTCAGACAGAGGGAACATGTCCCAGACAGAGGGAACAGCATTACAGACAGAGGGAACATGTCCCAGACAGAGGGAACAGCATCCAAGACAGAGGGAACATGTCCCAGACAGAAGGAACAGCGTCCAAGACAGAGGGAACATGTCCCAGACAGAGGGAACAGCGTCCAAGACAGAGGGAACATGTCCCAGACAGAGGGAACAGCATTATAGACAGAGGGAACATGTCCCAGACAGAGGGAACAGCATTATAGACAGAGGGAACATGTCCCAGACAGAGGGAACAGCGTCCAAGACAGAATGAACATGTCCCAGACAGAGAGAACAGCATTATAGACAGAGGGAACATGTCCCAGACAGAAGGAACAGCGTCCAAGACGGAGGGAACATGTCCCAGACAGAGGGAACAGCGTCCAAGACAGAGGGAACATGTCCCAGACAGAGGGAACAGCACCTTAGACAGAGGGAACATGTCCCAGACAGAGGGAACAGCGTCCAAGAGAGAGGGAACATGTCCCAGACATAGGGAACAGCATTATAGACAGAAGGAACATGTCCCAGACAGAGAGAACAGCATCCAAGACAGAGGGAACATGTCCCAGACAGAGAGAACAGCCCCTCAGACAGAGGGAACATGTCCCAGACAGAAGGAACAGCGTCCAAGACAGAGGGAACATGTCCCAGACAGAGGGAACAGCGTCCAAGACAGAGGGAACATGTCCCAGACAGAGGGAACAGCATTATAGACAGAGGGAACATGTCCCAGACAGAGAGAACAGCATTATAGACAGAGGGAACATGTCCCAGACAGAGGGAACAGCATCCAAGACAGAGGGAACATGTCCCAGACAGAGAAAACAGCACCTCAGACACAGGGAACATGTCCCAGACAGAAGGAACAGCGTCCAAGACAGAGGGAACATGTCCCAGACAGAGGGAACAGCGTCCAAGACACAGGGAACATGTCCCAGACAGAGGGAACAGCCTTATAGACAGAGGGAACATGTCCCAGACAGAGGGAACAGCATCCAAGACAGAGGGAACATGTCCCAGACAGAGGGAACAGCGTCCAAGACAGAGGGAACATGTCCCAGACAGAGAGAACAGCATTATAGACAGAGGGAACATGTCCCAGACAGAGGGAACAGCGTCCAAGACGGAGGGAACATGTCCCAGACAGAGGGAACAGCGTCCAAGACAGAGGGAACATGTCCCAGACAGAGAGAACAGCATTATAGACAGAGGGAACATGTCCCAGACAGAAGGAACAGCGTCCAAGACGGAGGGAACATGTCCCAGACAGAGGGAACAGCGTCCAAGACAGAGGGAACATGTCCCAGACAGAGGGAACAGCACCTTAGACAGAGGGAACATGTCCCAGACAGAGGGAACAGCGTCCAAGACAGAGGGAACATGTCCCAGACATAGGGAACAGCATTATAGACAGAAGGCACATGTCCCAGACAGAGAGAACAGCATCCAAGACAGAGGGAACATGTCCCAGACAGAGAGAACAGCACCTCAGACAGAGGGAACATGTCCCAGACAGAAGGAACAGCGTCCAAGACAGAGGGAACATGTCCCAGACAGAGGGAACAGCGTCCAAGACACAGGGAACATGTCCCAGACAGAGGGAACAGCATTAAAGACAGAGGGAACATGTCCCAGACAGAGAGAACAGCATTATAGACAGAGGGAACATGTCCCAGACAGAGGGAACAGCATCCAAGACAGAGGGAACATGTCCCAGACAGAGAGAACAGCACCTCAGACACAGGGAACATGTCCCAGACAGAAGGAACAGCGTCCAAGACAGAGGGAACATGTCCCAGACAGAGGGAACAGCATTATAGACCTAAGGAACATGTCCCAGACAGAGGGAACAGCATCCAAGACAGAGGGAATATGTCCCAGACAGAGAGAACAGCACCTCAGACAGAGGAAACATGTCCCAGACAGAAGGAACAGCATCCAAGACAGAGGGAATATGTCCCAGACAGAGAGAACAGCACCTCAGACAGAGGGAACATGTCCCAGACAGAAGGAACAGCGTCCAAGACAGGGAACATGTCCCAGACAGAGGGAACAGCATTATAGACAGAAGGAACATGTCCCAGACAGAGAGAACAGCATGCAGACAGAGGGAACATGTCCCAGACAGAGAGAACAGCACCTCAGACAGAGGGAACATGTCCCAGACAGAAGGAACAGCGTCCAAGACAGAGGGAACATGTCCCAGACAGAGGGAACAGCGTCCAAGACAGAGGGAACATGTCCCAGACAGAGGGAACAGCATTAAAGACAGAGGGAACATGTCCCAGACAGAGAGAACAGCATTATAGACAGAGGGAACATGTCCCAGACAGAGGGAACAGCATCCAAGACAGAGGGAACATGTCCCAGACAGAGAGAACAGCACCTCAGACACAGGGAACATGTCCCAGACAGAAGGAACAGCGTCCAAGACAGAGGGAACATGTCCCAGAGAGAGGGAACAGCATTATAGACAGAGGGAACATGTCCCAGACAGAGGGAACAGCGTCCAAGACAGAGGGAACATGTCCCAGACAGAGGGAACAGCATTATAGACAGAAGGAACATGTCCCAGACAGAGAGAACAGCATGCAGACAGAGGGAACATGTCCCAGACAGAGAGAACAGCACCTCAGACAGAGGGAACATGTCCCAGACAGAAGGAACAGCGTCCAAGACAGAGGGAACATGTCCCAGACAGATGGAACAGCGTCCAAGACAGAGGGAACATGTCCCAGACAGAGGGAACAGCATTATAGACAGAGGGAACATGTCCCAGACAGAGAGAACAGCACCTCAGACAGAGGGAACATGTCCCAGACAGAGGGAACAGCATTATAGACAGAGGGAACATGTCCCAGACAGAGGGAACAGCATCCAAGACAGAGGGAACATGTCCCAGACAGAAGGAACAGCGTCCAAGACAGAGGGAACATGTCCCAGACAGAGGGAACAGCGTCCAAGACAGAGGGAACATGTCCCAGACAGAGGGAACAGCATTATAGACAGAGGGAACATGTCCCAGACAGAGGGAACAGCATTATAGACAGAGGGAACATGTCCCAGACAGAGGGAACAGCGTCCAAGACAGAATGAACATGTCCCAGACAGAGAGAACAGCATTATAGACAGAGAGAACATGTCCCAGACAGAAGGAACAGCGTCCAAGACGGAGGGAACATGTCCCAGACAGAGGGAACAGCGTCCAAGACAGAGGGAACATGTCCCAGACAGAGGGAACAGCGTCCAAGACAGAGGGAACATGTCCCAGACATAGGGAACAGCATTATAGACAGAAGGAACATGTCCCAGACAGAGAGAACAGCATCCAAGACAGAGGGAACATGTCCCAGACAGAGAGAACAGCACCTCAGACAGAGGGAACATGTCCCAGACAGAAGGAACAGCGTCCAAGACAGAGGGAACATGTCCCAGACAGAGGGAACAGCGTCCAAGACAGAGGGAACATGTCCCAGACAGAGGGAACAGCATTATAGACAGAGGGAACATGTCCCAGACAGAGGGAACAGCATCCAAGACAGAGGGAACATGTCCCAGACAGAGGGAACAGCGTCCAAGACACAGGGAACATGTCCCAGACAGAGGGAACAGCCTTATAGACAGAGGGAACATGTCCCAGACAGAGGGAACAGCATCCAAGACAGAGGGAACATGTCCCAGACAGAGGGAACAGCGTCCAAGACAGAGGGAACATGTCCCAGACAGAGAGAACAGCATTATAGACAGAGGGAACATGTCCCAGACAGAGGGAACAGCGTCCAAGACAGAGGGAACATGTCCCAGACAGAGGGAACAGCACCTCAGACAGAGGGAACATGTCCCAGACAGAGGGAACAGCGTCCAAGACAGAGGGAACATGTCCCAGACAGAGGGAACAGCATTATAGACAGAAGGAACATGTCCCAGACAGAGAGAACAGCATCCAAGACAGAGGGAACATGTCCCAGACAGAGAGAACAGCACCTCAGACAGAGGGAACATGTCCCAGACAGAAGGAACAGCGTCCAAGACAGAGGGAACATGTCCCAGACAGAGGGAACAGCGTCCAAGACAGAGGGAACATGTCCCAGACAGAGGGAACAGCATTATAGACAGAGGGAACATGTCCCAGACAGAGGGAACAGCATCCAAGACAGAGGGAACATGTCCCAGACAGAGGGAACAGCGTCCAAGACACAGGGAACATGTCCCAGACAGAGGGAACAGCCTTATAGACAGAGGGAACATGTCCCAGACAGAGGGAACAGCATCCAAGACAGAGGGAACATGTCCCAGACAGAGGGAACAGCGTCCAAGACAGAGGGAACATGTCCCAGACAGAGAGAACAGCATTATAGACAGAGGGAACATGTCCCAGACAGAGGGAACAGCGTCCAAGACAGAGGGAACATGTCCCAGACAGAGGGAACAGCACCTCAGACAGAGGGAACATGTCCCAGACAGAGGGAACAGCGTCCAAGACAGAGGGAACATGTCCCAGACAGAGGGAACAGCATTATAGACAGAAGGAACATGTCCCAGACAGAGGGAACAGCATCCAAGACAGAGGGAACATGTCCCAGACAGAGAGAACAGCATTATAGACAGAGGGAACATGTCCCAGACAGAGGGAACAGCATCCAAGACAGAGGGAACATGTCCCAGACAGAGAGAACAGCACCTCAGACAGAGGGAACATGTCCCAGACAGAGGGAACAGCATTATAGACAGAGGGAACATGTCCCAGACAGAGGGAACAGCGTCCAAGACAGAGGGAACATGTCCCAGACAGAAGGAACAGCGTCCAAGACAGAGGGAACATGTCCCAGACAGAGGGAACAGCGTCCAAGACAGAGGGAACATGTCCCAGACAGAGGGAACAGCATTATAGACAGAGGGAACATGTCCCAGACAGAGGGAACTGCATCCAAGACAGAGGGAACATGTCCCAGACAGAGGGAACAGCGTCCAAGACAGAGGGAACATGTCCCAGACAGAGAGAACAGCATTATAGACAGAGGGAACATGTCCCAGACAGAAGGAACAGCGTCCAAGACGGAGGGAACATGTCCCAGACAGAGGGAACAGCGTCCAAGACAGAGGGAACATGTCCCAGACAGAGGGAACAGCACCTTAGACAGAGGGAACATGTCCCAGACAGAGGGAACAGCATCCAAGACAGAGGGAACATGTCCCAGACAGAGAGAACAGCATTATAGACAGAGGGAACATGTCCCAGACAGAGAGAACAGCATTATAGACAGAGGGAGCATGTCCCAGACAGAGGGAACAGCATCCAAGACAGAGGGAACATGTCCCAGACAGAGAGAACAGCACCTCAGACAGAGGGAACATGTCCCAGACAGAAGGAACAGCGTCTAAGACAGAGGGAACATGTCCCAGACAGAGGGAACAGCGTCCAAGACAGAGGGAACATGTCCCAGACAGGGGGAACAGCACCTCAGACAGAGGGAACATGTCCCAGACAGAGGGAACAGCATCCAAGACCGAGGGAACATGTCCCAGACAGAAGGAACAGCGTCCAAGACGGAGGGAACATGTCCCAGACAGAGGGAACAGCGTCCAAGACAGAGGGAACATGTCCCAGACAGAGGGAACAGCATTATAGACAGAGGAAACATGTCCCAGACAGAAGGAACAGCGTCCAAGACAGAGGGAACATGTCCCAGACAGAGGGAACAGCATCCAAGACAGAGGGAACATGTCCCAGACAGAGAGAACAGCGTCCAAGACAGAGGGAACATGTCCCAAACAGAGGGAACAGCATTATAGACAGAGGGAACATGTTTCAGACAGAGGGAACAGCATCCAAGACAGAGGGAACATGTCCCAGACAGAGGGAACAGCGTCCAAGACAGAGGGAACATGTCCCAGACAGAGAGAACAGCATTATAGACAGAGGGAACATGTCCCAGACAGAAGGAACAGCGTCCAAGACGGAGGAAACATGTCCCAGACAGAGGGAACAGCATCCAAGACAGAGGGAACATGTCCCAGACAGAGGGAACAGCACCTCAGACAGAGGGAACATGTCCCAGACAGAGGGAACAGCGTCCAAGACAGAGGGAACATGTCCCAGACAGAGGGAACAACGTCCAAGACAGAGGGAATATGTCCCAGACAGAGAGAACAGCGTCCAAGACAGAGGGAACATGTCCCAGACAGAGGGAATAGCACCTCAGACAGAGGGAACATGTCCCAGACAGAGGGAACAGTGTCCAAGACAGAGGGAACAGCATCTCAGACAGAGGGACAGTGTCTAAGACAGAGGGAACATGTCTAGACTGAGGGAACATGTCCCAGGCAGAGGAACAGCACCTCAGACAGAAGAAATAGTGTCCCAGACAGAGGGAGCGGCATGAAGGTAAATAAGAGTAAGCCAGGCCATCTGAAGAGCTGGCAGTGTGCCCAGGTGAGTGAGCCCAGGTGAGAGCGGTAGGAGGTGGGGCCTAATGGAAAGAGCCAGGATGGATCTCACAGCTGTGAGAAGATGGGGCCATGCAGGTGAATGACATTCCATTCAGGTCGGGGTTTCACATCTGTCCTAGGTCAGTACTGCCCCAAGGCTACATTTTGACTCCCACACTCACCCCCTTTACAACGGAGCCACCATTTTCTCAGCTGTCAGTGGGGGTTTCAGAGCCTACCTTGGGCAGGTAGCAAGATGTAGAGTCATGTGCTCCAGCCACCAGACCAATGGTCACTGTTCTGAGTCGAGGGCCACCCCTAACCCAAGCTCACGTGGGACCCAAGGCAGCAAAGCCCCACCTGTCATCTGGGGCCTCATCTCTGACCTTGAAAGACCAACTGTGGTCCGGCCTTCTGTGAGTACAGGGCACATAGTCCTGTCCAGCCTCAGGGGCCACTGCACATCAGGAGGTGTTGATCTTTGTGCAGAGACAGACGTCAGCCCCAAGGAGCGGAACTGGGGCCTCCTGCAACTACCCAGCTGGGGACAAACCACTTCCTGCCTTTGCACCCGTCTCCACCCAGACCCAGCTAGCTGTCAGGCTCTGGAGGTTTAGGTTTGGGCCCAGCTGGGCAGCGTGCAGGCCAAGGTCTGGGGCAAGCAATGGGGCACTGTGGGCCTCAGGCTCTTTTCCTGCAAGAATGGCTGAGCGAGGGGCCCTGGGCGCTGTTGGGGGCCATGCCCTGAACACATCAGCCTTGAAGCACAGTGCTCACGTCAGGACCCTAGCACCACTTGGCCCTTCTTTCCAGGCAGAAGAGCAAGACGGTTGGAGCAGCGGCCCGAAGTCGCAGAGCTGGGGCAGGGGCTGCATGCCTGGCCACCGCCTCACATTGTTATGGCACACCGTAGGGTCCCGAGGAGGCCCTGGTGGGCTTGGCCCTCTGCCCCCGTCGTGCTGCCACAGACAGGCCCTGACTGTCACTATCTAAACTGCAGGTTACAGAGGAACTACATCGTGTGGGAAGGCCGCGTCCAGCTAAGGACTGTCTAAGACCATCCACCCTGCCTTGGCCCAGGCAAGGAAGACCCACAAAGCTCCGGGCCTGGGCGACAGGAGTGGGGCCAGGCGTGGGCAGGTGAGCCATGCAGGCTGAGGCGGAATCGCCCTGAATGCTCAGCCACTGGCACCCCAGCCCCTCCTAGGCTCAGGCTCATCCTTGCTAGAGCCTGAGACATCCAGACGAACCCCAACACTATTCTGGCACTCAGCGTTTACCAAGGATTCTCACGACTACCATTCTGTGACACCCACAATAACCTGCCTTTTAACAAACAATGTCAGGGGCACCAAAGGAAGACAAAGGTGCACAAACAAGACACTACTCAGCGCCACCACAACAGCTTCCTGCCTTGAAGACATCTGTCCCCAGCAGCTCCTGCTCTGAACGGCCCTCGACCCCAAAAGCACCCCTTACAAGACCAGCACAGGCTGTCTGGGCTGCAAAGACCCCGGAGCCAGCACCACTCACCCCTTTCTCCGGTGCTCACTTCTCTCTGGGGCTGACTTCAGGAAGCAACAGAGCACACTTCCGTTTGCTAGTTTTCGCAATATGGGTCACCAAACGACGCACAAGAGGATTTCCGCATTGTCACACGCCCCAGCTTACTGGTGTTCCAGTGCCTCATCTGTGAAAACAGCCGAACCACCTGGAACGCTGCCCGAGGCACAGGACAGTGGCCGGCTTTGGCCTGCAGCGGGTGGCTTAGACTTTACCAGCTGCTCCAGTGCCCCTGAGCTCTGGGCTAGAGGCCGCAACCCTCCCACCGCCGCCTTGGTGGGCGTTTCTTAGCAAACCTGCAGGTACTCAGAACGCTTGGATTGTCAGAGAGGGGCATCCAGCAGGCTGAGTGTTGGGACCTGCCCCAGCCCACACAGGCGGCAGCCCCACAGGCTAAGATCAAGGGCCCAACAACCTGCACAGGCTTCTGCCTCAGGGTGTTTTGGGGTGGGAACCGTGAAAATAACCATAGATAGTTTGAAAACTGAGAGGCCCAGCTGAAAACAGATTATTTCAAGGTGTTCCCAGGAGTGAAGCCAGCCCCCCTCCCTGGGAAGACCTGCCCCAAGGGGGCTGCTCCAGCCAGGTCCATCCTCCCCTAGCACCCATGGGGAGGGCTCCGTGAGTGACCTTTAGGAAGAAAGAAAATACATAGACACAGGGGCCCTATATAAGGCTTAGACCATGAATTTTGACCAAATTTGCATGATGGTTTCTTCATCCAACCCTACAGCCTTTTTTTTTTTTTTTTTAAAAAAAAAAAGCCATTTCTGAAGACCTTGGTTTCCTCATTGTCACACACACACACATCATCGTAGAGCCCCCCTTGGGGGACAGTGCTTCACCACAGGGAACACGTGAGTGTGACAAAGGAAATCCACAAAGGGGCCAGTTGCAAGCTGGTTTCTCCAGCCCTCACTGACCTTTCCTGGTGTGTCCCCTGAGGGCATGGGCCTGTTTCTCCACAAGTGAGGCCCACAGCAGCTGGAGAGGGGACTTACTCCCCTCCTTGGTTCTTCCAAATATTTACCAGATGTTTGGGGGCATACGATGAGATACACTACACACTATCACTTCCAAATATTCTTCCTTTCAACCCAAGATTTTAAGGATTCTACAACCAAGGTACTGATGAGCATTCACTCACGTCCATGACAAAACATAGTGACAGCCACCTGTGTTGGGCCCTGAGGGTGCTGGGTGGCTCCAAACCAGACCCAGCTCCCCATCAGTGTGTCTCCCCCCAGGAGTCTATAGATGAAGGTGAGGACAAGTTCATCTGGCCCTGCCAGCTGCCACCCATCACTGAGGACTCAGAGATGTCCCACCTAGCAGGTGACAGAGGACAGGTGGCTGGTGTCTCAGAGGACCCTGAGTTCACATCACTGTCAACATTGACATCACTGAGACTCTTGGAGCTCCACTTCTCACTCCACACAATGGAGAGAAGATGGATGCACAGTTGGAGTTTCTGTGAGGGACGATGGCCTGGCCTGTGGCAGGTGGACCTTCCAGATGCTTCCAGCTCAGGAGGGGAAGAAAGGACAACGTCTGCCACCATCCCCCAGCACACCCCTTCCCACACTGACATGATTGAGCCAGGAGACTGGCAGCAGGACCCCATCAGGGCCTGGAGACCCAGGCCCAGGTCCCCGCTGGGCAGAAATGGCTTAAGAAGTCAGAGATTAACTCCGGCAGTATGGCTGCAAGCTGTGTTACAATCCGAAAGGTGAAGTGTTTTGGCAGGTGATGAACAAAAGGTGGAGTAGGGTGGGGGGCATGGCTAGTAAGCAGAACTGAAGTCAAGAGTCCTTTCATCCTAAGACGGGAGGGGTCTCTCCACCAGGGAGGTGACACCATCCAAGAAGAAACATGCTTGTGGCAGCCAGATCCCAAGATGGCCCAGTGATGGTCACCTCCCAATGAGCCTGTACTTATGTAGCTATGTTCACCTTGAATAGGGCTGACTCAATGCTATAGCCAATAGGACACTGCAGAAATGACAGGGGTGACTTCTGAGGCCAAGTCATGTACCACATTGTGGCTTCTGCCCTTCTCTCCTGGGTCACCGGCTCTGGCAGCCAGCTGCCATGTCATGAGGACACTCAAGCAGCGCAGAGGAGAGCCCCGTGTGGGGAGTTGCTGAGGCCCTGAGCCCACAGCCGGCACCAGCTGTGAGGCAGTGAGTCACATGGAAGTGGACCCCCAGCCCCAATTGGGCCATCAGATGAGACCCAGCTGATGTCTGACCACAGCCTTAAGAGACACCCCAAGCCACAGCCACCCTGCACCCAAATTCCTGACCCACCAAAACTAACAGAGTTAATAAATGTCTACTGTCCTTTCAAGCCACTAAGTTTTGGGTAATTAGGTATGTGGTGACAGATACGGTGTTTCCTGAAAATAAGACTTCGCCGGACATTCAGCTCTAATGCATCTTTTGGAGCAAAAATTAATATCAGACCAGGTCTATAATATAATATAATATAATATAATATAATATAATATAATACCGGGTCTTATATTAATTTTTACTCCAAAAGACACATTAAAGCTGATTGTCCGGCTAGGTCTTATTTTCAGGGAAAGAGGGTTGGTGACATAATATGGTCATCAGTAAAAAGGGCAAGGGGTGACTTAGGGATGGGGACCATCAGCCCACAGTGGAGAGGTATCCACAGAGAATTAATGGTATATATTCTATTTCTCTGTCCAACTGGTTCATCAATGACTCAATGGTCCACACTGTGTCCTCAACCCTTAATAGTTCCTGGTGACAATTGTGAAGACCCATTTGTGCTGTTCACTGTCAATGGCCCCAAATAGCTTCACGGGTCAGAAGCTCTTCATGGGAACACCATGTGCCCCTTCCCTCAATCCCCCTGCCTGCTGTTCCTCCCCCAGGCAGCACAGGAGGCAGTCCTGATGAGGAGGGGTCTCCCTGGGGATAGCTGGCGATGATCTGGGGGCAGCCCGTCTGCAGAAAGCAGAGGAACCCTGAAAGCCAGGCATCCAAAGGGACCTGTGTAGAACCAAAGGCTGGAAGAGCAGGTGAGCAGAGAGACTTTTCTACCTGGGGGATTGTCCATTCATTTCACTTAGGAGTGACCCAAAGGGAGAGGGCCCCAGGCTAGGCAAGAAGAAGCAGTCTAGGATCAGGCTGAATAGGGCGGAGCCCACATCCTGAGGGGAGGCTCCTGCCCAACTCAGCCTCACAGAAGAGGGTGTGGGGCCCTCTCTCACTTAGGGACAGGCCAGCGAAGAACCAGGAAGATCTGCACAAAAGGTGGTGGAAAGAGTGACAAACGAAGCCACATGGGTGGTAAAGTTCAGGGTGTATAGATGAATAAGTTCCAGATGAATTAAAGACCAAACATGAAAAGCAAGAAAACCTGAAAACTTTTAAAATAAAATACATGGAAATGTCTTCAGATAATGGCATTTTTAAAGCATAAACCACAAAGGAAACAACTGATAAATTTGACATAAAAATTTAGAATGTATACACAGCAAAACCCAATTTTAAACAAAGGAGCAAGGCCAGCAGTGGCCTGGGAGTTCTTTCAGTGGCCCCGGCTGTACCTGGAATACAGAGGTGGTGCCGGATTTACAAATTCTCAGAGTCATGAGGCAGCCCAGCATTTAAAGAGCTCTGTGTGGCTTATCTTGGACAGACTATGAAGAGAAGTAAGAACACTGAGGTTGAAAGAGGCCAGGGGCCGGGTTTTAAGGGCGCCTGAGCACACATTATCCAGTGTGTGTGTCTTTAGGTGGTTTTGGTTTTTTAAGTTGAAATGTTGTACAAGGCATACAAATTCCAAAGGTTCAAGCAGTGCATGGTGTGAAGTGAGCCTCCCCACTGCCCCCACCCACCCCATGCCCTCCTGTACCCTCTTCGGAGTCCTGAGTCAGCCCCCTTCTATCAGGCCGCCTGGAGGCTTTGTGCAGCAGAGATAAGAATGCCCAAGTCACTGCTGACCCTGGCCAATGTCTGCCACGCCTGGCGGGTACATAGCTGAGCTTGAAGTCAGGGAAGTACTTAAAAACAAAACTTTCCCACTGAAACACTATTCGGCTGGGGTGGCCAGATTTAGCAAATAAAAACACAGGGTACCCTGTTAAATTCAAATTTTTGATAAATTACGAATAATTTTTTTAGTAAAAGTATATCCCGGGCAATATTTGGGACATTCTCATGTTAAAAAGTTGTTCATTGCTCATCTGAAATTCTAATCTAACTGAGCATCCTGCATTTTATCGAGGAGTCCTAATTTCATGCCAATAACCCAGGATTTGCCAGGCTACACGAGCCTAATAGCCAGTTTGTGGCAGCCACACCCAAGCAGATGCAACCCCCAGTCCCAGTGGAGCATTTTATGTGACCCATTGCTTGGACACCAGTGCCCTTCCAGCCCCACCCTGCCCTAACCCTGACCAGTTTTCAGCTACTGCAAGCCACTCTGTTAGCTTTGGGCTCCTCTCTGGCTACGTACTGTAACTTCTCTACACCATTGGCTAAAACAGAGTGCTGGACATGCTGGCCGCCTCAGCTGCACGACCTGGGTTCCGGGGATGTCTTTCTAGTCCTTTTAGCACGCTTATGAGTCTGGCGTGTGAGAGAGGTTTTAACCTCAAATGGCATCACCATTTTGATATCCTTCTGGGGAATGCTGCTGCACTTTCACAGGCATGACTCTCGGGATCCCTCGCACCCCAGTTTCATAGACAGAGGCAGTGAGGTGAGGGCTGGTGTGTGCTGACAAGCCACCTTGCAAAAGCATCAGAGCAATGGATGTTATAACCCACAGTGACAATTTCAACAGCCTTTGCAAAAAGTGAGTATTTTTATAGTATAAAATATTAAACAGAATAAAATAGCACCTCTTGATTGCTTTTTATCTGCATTTATTTGAGTGTGAGGAGTATGGAATAATAGTAGCAGCCCTACTTCTTTCTGAGGAGTGGAGTGATCTCATCTTATCACCCCTCGCCTCCTCTGACCCTGGGTGGGGCATGTGACCCAGCCTTAGACAACAGGTGACGTGGTCCTCCTGGCCCCTTGAAAACACCCACAAAACCTTCCAGCTCCCTCTTCCTGGTCCACAGGACACATGCATAGGAGAGTGGTCAGAAGCCACGAAATGGAAGGGACTTGGTTCCAGACCATCCACGGGCTGGTTGGACCCACCTGCCCAGAACCCTTTCTCCCTAAGAGCCTAACTTAGGGTTGGTCACAGGGGAAGCTTGCACGAGATCTTGGAGATGGAAGAGAAGCAGTGCCTTTCTCTCTGAAGTTCACTGTGATTAGATGAGAGAGATCTGCACAGGTTCCAGCTTGTCCCATTCCTCTCTGACTGGTGCCCAACTCTGCATTACTCCAAAACAACCACTGGCGACGCAGGCACAGGGCCACAGCCTTCCGTGAGTGCCCCCACCAGTCCCCCCCCAGTCCATCTGCTGGGAGGCAGGTGTGCTGGTCCCTTCCTTCCCAGGCTCCCACGTGGCAGGCAGTCGTGTCCCTACAAAAACTCCTTTCTGGGTACACTCCTGCACTCTCCCACTGCTGCACTGGGCCATGACAGCTTTCACACGCTTGTTGCAGCAGCCAGCCAACCCTGACTGTTACACCCACCTTCTCTCCCAGGACTGCTGCCAATTTACCCTCTGTGGGGGGAGATGTCCTCCTGCATCCAGACCTGGGGTGCATCTCCTCAGTGAAACCATGTCACTCATGATGATTTTGGAGCCTTTGAATGAAAGGTTTTAGGAGGAACACAGCTGATATTTACAGTCGTTCCTCCTATCTGTGGGGGGATATATTCCAAGGCCCCCAGTGGATGCTTGAAACCTTTGATAGTACCAAACGCTATATGTGCTATATTTTTTCCCATACACATGTACCTACGATAAAGTTTAATTTATGCATTAGGTACAGTAAGAGGTTAACAATAACTAATAATAAAATAGAACAATTGTAACAATATTCTATAATAAAAGTTATGTGAACGTGGTCACTCATTTCAGGGGATCCCTTGCTGGAACCTGCGTAGAGGCTCAGAGCTTTCTGGGGCAGCACATTACCGTCAGTTGGAACATGTTTTCTGTTCATGTCTTCCACCCCCAAATATAATGCCTTTTCTATCCCAGCTAAGCACTTATCATGCACCGTGGCCATAACTTTCGCAGTTTGAGGTACGATAGCAAAACTAACACAAATTTCTTTTTCCCTTCTTCACAATTTCACAGCTAGAAGGTTCGTTCTTACTGTGGATCTTAGCAACCTCTGCATAGGATTTCTTTTTCTTTCCTTATTAAGTTGAAAACTTTCACCTTTTCACTTAAAGGAAGCACTTTACAGCTTTTCTTTGGCATAACTGAACTGCCAGCATCACTCCTCTTGCACTTTGGGGCCATTATTAAGTAAAATAAAGGTGACTTGAACACAAGCACTGTGACACTTTGACAGTCCATCTGATAACAAGATGGCTCCTCAGTGACTAAGGGGCAGGGAGCGTCTGCAGCATGGAGACACTGGACAAAGGGAAGATTCACATCCAGGTGGGAAACAGCAGCATGTAGATTTCATTGTGTTGCTCAGAATGGCACGTAATTTAACACTCATGAATTTTTTATTTCTGGAATTTTTCATTAAAATATTTGGACTGGATTGACCACAGGTAACTGAAACCGTGGTAAATGAAACTACGGGTAAGGGGGAACCAAGCACACACTTGAGCCAGACTGGATTTGTGGGGTAACTTGGGACCCACTGGACCACCCTAAATGCTGCTCAGAATCAGATCACCCACTGGGATCCACCCTCCTGTCATGGAGGGGTGTCCATGGCTGTGGATGTCCAATGGCCTCAGAACATGCAGAATCAGGAGTGTAGCTGGGCCTCACTGAGGTTCTCCTGTACACACACAGGCCAGAAGGCAGAAAAAGCATTTAGTTCCAGGTGAAAGTCAGCTCTCACCTGCAAGGCATTGAGCTTTGAGATTGTAAATGAGCCTCCTACAAGAACCTGAAGATGTTCAAGACACCTCCCTGTGGGGACAATTCAGAGTTTACTCATAGCCACCGCTGATGCCCAAGTCCCTGCTGGAAAAAGACAGAGGGCCTAACCCACCCGAGTACATTCTGGGCAGGCACTCAGAGATCTCATCAAGCCCTCCAGCCTTTGGTGGGGTAAGGAAACCAAGGCTCCGGGAGATGGTGTCCCTAGTCCTCGGTAAGTGCTGACAGTCCAGTCCTCCTGTCCATGCTGACGTGAGCTGACCTAGCTCCCACTCTCCTCCAGTAGGCGGCCAGCACCCTCCCCAGGATACTCTTGTGAACCATCACCATGGACGTTCTGGACCACAGACTTCGGGTTGTTTCAGTGCCAGAGAGTTCAGGTGACATGTGGAATATGTACCTTTCTAGATCTTCCAAGTGCTACCTAGCTCCACCAGTCTCCACCGAGGCCCTCAGCACTGCTGCCAACTCTGCATGTGCTCCCCTGCCCCCCGCAGCCCCTGCCATGGTCTTCTCTGTGCCTATGGAGGTTGGGGCAGAACCATATGGTCAAAACTACTTCAGAATCCCTGATGGCGCATTCCTGCGCCAACGCAATGACACAGAGCAGGTGACGGCAAATGCTTCCCAAAGGGCCAGGCAGCCCCACTGCACAGAGGTGGGGACGAAGAAATTGGCCTACAAAACGGTCCTGACCAAAGGGAAAAGCTACCTCACTCCGCCGATGCTAGCGATGTTTGTCACAACAGTGAAAACTCTCTCACTGTTGCTGTAAACAGAGAGCTGAAAAAATGGTAAAACCAACATTTATTCAAAGTACACGATGATTTAAAATATTAGAAACATTGAGAATTAGGGTATTTTGTTTCTTTGTAAAAAAAAAAAATGTATGAAGAGAACGTAATTCTCTCTCCTGCTTTTTAATAGAGTAAGTTCTGGACACATACAACCTTAAAATTCACTATTTACTAAATACAGTTATGGCTCCAGACTAGATGCGAGTGAACTCTGACTGCAGTCTGTAGTTTGCAGTATTCTACCAATGCCAGTTTCTTAACAAATGGAGCCAATTGTGTAAACATTGGGGTTAGCTGGGTACAAGGTATACAGGAACTCTTTGTATTATTTTTGTGACTTCCTTTACATCTAAAATCATTCCAAAGTAAAAGGTTTTTAAGTTCAGTATTGAATGTTTTAATGAGATGGAACAGTTCTATTGGGGGCCACAAGTAGGTTAGCTTTCTCTCCAAATCTTGTCTCTTACAGCATTTCACATTCTGAATAACTTCCTGGTTCACATGTCAGTCAATGAGGCGGCATGAGGGACAAAATTATGATTAAAAGAAAACCTACCAGATATAAAGCGATTTGTCTGATGTTTATATGTATGGAGTTAGACAAGTTAATTTGACTCAACCCACATTTGGTTTTGTTGCAAAATGGCTTGGTTTTTAATTTTTTTAAGATTCAGATGGCTGACATCCCCCAACCCATCACATGAGTCACCTTCCATCATTCAGTCTGAGTAAGAAAGGGGGGTTAGGGGAGTGAGTGGGCTGTGGAATGATCCAGAAACTGATAACTCTGGGTAGAGGACAGAAACAGATAACACAGAAAAAGGCAAGCCATAGACTGAGAGAAAATCTTTGCAAACCACATGTTCAATGAAGTACTAGTTTATAAAATATGTAAAAAACAAAAAAACAAAAAAAAAAACTCTTAAAACTCAACAGTAAAACAAAACAATCAAAATTGGAAAAATGAGCAAAAGACACCAAGAGATTTTTCACTAGAGAGGATACATAGACAGCACAGAGCACATGAACGGAAGTTCATCATATTAGCCATTAGAGAAATGCCAGTTAAAGCCATGATGAGATATCACCACATAACTATCAGAATGGCTAAATTAAAAAATAGTGACACCACCAAATGCCAGTGAGAATGTGTTGAAACTGGGTCACTCAAACGCTACCGTGGGAATGAATGCAAAACGGGACAGTCGCTCTGGGAAACTGTTTAGCAGATTCTGTTACAAGGAAATGTGCAACCAGCCTACAATGCAGTGGTTGCACTCAGGACATTTGTCCCAGAGAAATGAAGGCTTGTGTTCACACAGAAACCTGAACATGATTGTTCAGAGCAGCTTTATTCTTAATAGCTTCAAACTGCAAACAACCCAGACGTTCTTCACAGGCCGTTCTTCACCCACATGCTGTTCAGCAGCAATAGGAGGAACAGATGCCGACGTAGCGAGAAACCTTCAGAGGGAATCTGAGTGGGAAGGTCCCTCACCGTGTGACTCCACTTCAGAGCATTCTTGAAAGGACAGAAGTATGGAAACGGAGAACAGGTCAGTGGGTGTCAGGGGAGGAGGGATTTAGGGGTAGCTATTAAAGGGCATCAGGAGGGACCCTGGGTGACAGAGTGGTTCTGGAGGTGGGCTGTGTCGCTGTCGACATCCTGGCTGTGGCCTGGAGCTCTGCAGATCTACCAGCTGTCGCCATCGGGGAGGCTGGGTACAGGGCACTTGGGATCTCTGCACTATTTCTTACACCTGCAGTTATTTCTAAACCAGAAGTTTAACTTTTTAAAACAGGACTAGTGGAGTCCCTTGGCTCTTAGGAGAAACAATGAGTTATCAAGCGAAACACAGCGATCCCTGGAATCCTTAGCATTAGCAGAGAGGGGGATGGCTGAGCCCAAGGCCCCGGAGCCCTGCCCCGCCCCCCGGTACCTCTGCGTTCGCTGCCTCCACAGGCCAGGCCCTCAGGTCTGTGCCCTCTGCCCGACCCACCCCCATCCAGTTCCAGGGTGCCCCACTGGCCACTCCTGCCCTCCAGGCATCCAGCTCCATTACGTCCTCCTTCAGACATTTAGACCTGGTGTCAGTCATTCTCCAGACACACTGTGAGTCCCCACAAATGGAAAGCGAATGAGGTGCCACCCCAAAGCCACCCTCTGTTTCCCCATTTCCAGAAGAGGAAGCTGTGGTTCAGAAGGTGAGGTAACTGCCAAGACCACACTGCTCGGAGCCCAGCAGAGGGTGCAGCCAGAACAACTGACCAATAGGAACGGAGAGGTGCAGGGGATCTCGGAGGCTCAAGGGTGAGTGATAGTCCTGGAAGTAAGAGCCACACTACTGACAAGGAAACCGAGGGTCAGAGATGCCAGATGCCTTCCTTCAGTCAGTCAGTCAACAACCTTTTGCTGAGCAGCCACAGAGCAGGCTCTGAGAGCAGCTCCCAAAGAGGGAGGCAGCACTCGGGGCTGCCAGCTCCTTTGGGGCAAGTCATCCCTGCGCCCACTCACTTGTAAGGGTCACGGCTGGTCACAGGAGCCACATGGGCACTGGGGGCACCCTTCAGAGCCCAAGGAAGGGACAAATTCCAGCACTGTCATACTCCTCTCCACAAGGCAGGTGAGAGCCACAGAAGTGCCACACTAGCTTGGGTGGGGGCCTGGGGTGGGAAATCCAACGGGCTCTAGATAGGGGTCACCTTTGTTGACTTTCAGGCTCCAAGACAAATCCTATCAAACATTCCATTTAACAATGGACAAGACCCAGGAAAGGAAAAGGGAAGTCTGCAGAGGTGCACAAACCACTGACCTCACTGGCTCTGGGTGGTGTGTAGGAATTTTCATTTTCCTCTCCATGATTCTTGGTCATGTATAAATTTCTACAAAGAACGCTTACTATTTTTATAATCAGGAGAAAAGCCAACCTATTTGAAAATAAGAGAATAAAAGCTTTTCTGTTGCTCATTTGAGATTCCAGTCCTCTAGCAATTGTAGTCAGAGCCAGCTGTCTCTATGTTTGTTTATGCATGGAAATTGTATTAATAATTTCTACTTAGCTGTCCTAAATCTCTCTGAGGAAATAATGTGGTCAAGATACCAAAAATGAAGGGACATTAAGTGTAATTTTGCTTTCTGAAAACACACTTTTGCAAAAAGTTTCCTACGTTGATTTAAACTGAAACTGCATTATATTCAGAGACAGAAAATATTTTCTAAATGTGGACACTGCCTTGAACTTCACCCGTATGCACCATTTGTCAGGCAGCTAAAAGGTTGGACAAGGCTAGGACCTGGAGCCCAAGGGGCTACAGCCACCAGGTGACCATGGGAGAGCCCTTCACCCCAACACCAGGCTCCAGGGCGCTCCCCGGGAAATGACATGTCAGATGCCAAGGTATAAGCAGTGAGGGGCTGATTAATCATCACTCACTTTACTCCCTTCTTCTTAAAAAAGAATCACTTAAAAAATATTTGACACTTTAGTCATCTCAGACAAAAGGAGAGTTTGGCTTTGCACTGCAAAAACAATTGCACCTCAAACCCTCCGAAGTGTCATTTGAGAGCTTTCCAGACAGGACAGGATAATTATAGAGGCCCTGGCATGGGCTGGGAAGACATTTGAGGGGCAAAGGAGGGGGAGGGTAGGGAGGATGGAGGAGGGATGGAGGGAGGAAACTGAGTGTCCAAGGTCCACACAGCCAACGGTGACGGTGCTGAGGAGGACGAGCATGGGGTTCCAGCTCGATTTCCAGCATTTGGTAGTTACAGTGCTGTGCGTACACATCCTTTGCCTAACAGAATACACATAGATGGGCTGCCTGCAGTGCTGGGAAGCCAAGGGACATTCTCACGAGGCAACAGCTGTCTCAGAAAACTGTTCCCCCCTCCCCCCACCCCAGCCAATTATTTCTTAACCAGTATAGTTTGTTTTGCAGACAATATTTTTAGAACTTTGCTTAAGACAAAGGATCATGGGGAAGACCAGAGGACCAGATGCCCCTTTGCCACTGAAGATCTTAGACTCTGAAATGGCATGCATCCCAGGCCCCACATGTGGGGGTCAAGGGAAGGCAGGACCCTGTCTATAGCAGCTCCTGGCATTAGCAAGGCGGCCCCCTCCTCAGTTTCCTGCACACCCTTGAACAGGATGCACACACGAGGACACAGACTAGGCCCCCACTCACACCAGGGGTTATGACCAGTCATCCAGGACAAGAAGGCAACAGCCACACTCCCCTGTAACGTGCTGCATGTTACAATTTGAAGAAGCAACACAGGCTGCTGAGAAGTTGAAGCCTGCTGACCAGGATGCCCCAGGCCTACATCTCAGAAACCAGTGGTTTCATCCAGTTTGCAACCACAACAGAAGCCATGTGGGATCCTTGGGACATGGATGTTTCAAGGCCTGAGAACACAGGACTGGACAGAAATAACCCCACATCTGCATGAGATGGCAGTTCATATTAGCATGTTACCATTTGAGTGAGAGATGCGTTCAACAAAAAGTTCTAGCCTCATCTAGCTTTGTCCAGGCGGAGTATTCTGAGATGTGAAATTATGTATCTGGAGAAGACAGGCCAGGAATGACTAGAAATTAATTAGTGGAAAACAGTAAGGCCTTTGTCATTTACCCATTCAAGCAACTAGCACTAGAAACTTTCCATTTTAAAAGCTGCAGCTGGATCTCCAGAAAGCCAGATGGAATTCTGCCTAAACTCACTTGACGTGGTGTGGGGACAGCCAGGAGTGCAGTTTCCAGGCTCTCGGCCTCACGTGGAAAGGTGCTGGCTCAGGTAGTAAATGGCCATCGACTGTGATTGGATGGCCATCAGCTGTGGCTAGTTGGCCGTCAGCTGTAACCAGTGGGCCATTGCCCACTAATATAACTGCTGTGGCTACGCTAGCAGCAAATGGGGGCTAGCTAGGGCGGAGTGTGGATTGCGGATTGCAGAGAGGCAGAATGCAGTTAGCAAGTGAGGTTGGTTAGCAGAGAAGCAGACGGGCGGATTGCGGATCGTGTGACTCCTACTTCCTGTGTCTCCAACCCAGCCGCCAGTGAGACTATAGTAGTATGACTCCCCTATCTATGGCTCTGTGGGTGTTCCTTTTCGGCCTCACCATATCCTGCGTTCTTATGTGGGGAGCGGGACAGGAGACCCCGCATGACACCCTGCATGACACATGGCGCAGCGAGCAGGGTACGGTGTCGGCCAAAGCTCTCCGACAGACGGTGGAGCAGTTTGTGTGTCTGAACACTCAGTCTCAGGAAGACCAGGAGGAGCAGCTGCCTGACAGCTGGACCCCTGTGGAGGGGTGGGAAGACGTGGATGGTTCCCCAACCAGCATAGGACGGAGAAAGCGAAGGTCCTTGCGGCCCTGTGGGCTGGGAAGTGCTTGCTGAGGCCCTCACCCCCAGGTTGGGGAGGACTTGGAGCCCTCACCGTCGCCATGCGGAGAGGGCACACATTGTGAGGCTAACACACAGCCCTGGTGAATGACTGTGGACTATGGGGAATGGGCTCCATCCCTAATTTAATGGACCGCTTGACTGTTTGCTTGGGAACGTACCACCATGTAGTGGAACTGGCGGATGTTTGCTTTTGTGTCTCAACCAGCCGCCGTCAAGAATATGTGAGAAACCCTGGCTGTGCCTGGAGAGATTGGTGGTACCCTGAGAAACCCTCTCTGTGCCCAGGAAGACTGGCTGTGCCCAGAAAGACTGGTCGTACCCTGAGAGGCCCTGGCTGTGTCCAGGAAGTTGGGCTGGGTCCAGAGGGCTGATACCATCTCAGGGGTGGTGGCAGGAGGACTGGGCAACCAGACCCCTTGGTTGCATACCAGGTGGGTGCTGGCTTGCAAGGGATGGGTTGCTGCAAAGACGGATGTCTCGGAGAAGGTAGACACCCCCAAAGTCTTCAGGACTGAGGCAGAACCAGTGTCCATGAGCTTGGGAAAGGTGGCCCTGTGGCTCAGGCCGATGTTTCAATCAGATGGGCCACCCACACCAAAGAGCATACCCCTCAGCTCTTTTCACCCATGGCAAGTCCCACTGGATAGCTGGGGAAACTGAGGCATTGGCCCACAGTCACATGGTAGAAGTGGGGTGGGGCCACCTTCCTATGGCAGGTGGAGGTGTCCTGCTCTGAGCTTCACAGATATGTGTGAGCCAGTCTGTTCTGCACTCCAGAGCACGGCCAGGTCCCGTGGTGCTGGTTGAGGTCAGCCAGAAGCCCACAGAGGGCCTGAGGACGAGCTGTCATGACCCCTGTGGTAGAGAGGAGGAAACTGAAGCCCCAGCCCGGGCTCTGCCCAACGGGGTCTCTTTGTCCCCAGAACAAAACCCAACCCCACTATCCCATCATCTTGTCGCTGATCAGTGAGTGAGGCCAGGACCCTGACCCGTGGGACCCTGGACCACAGGACTCTCAGCATCCAAAGCCAGCTGGCTTTCAGCCAACCCACCACTGGTCCAACAACACAGAGGCCTGAATGGAAAGGCCACCCATGCCAGGACAGATTTAACGTTCCTGTGACACCCTCTCTGGGGCTGAGGTGTGCTGTTGTTTAAATAGTGTACAAAATTGCCGCTGTATGTGAGCGTGTACACAGACATGACCACATTTACTCTCTACTTCAAGCTGCTTCTGGCAATGATGCTGTGTTCTCTGGTCACCCTAGAAACCCACACATACAGATCTGTGTCAGAAACACACCATCAAAGACAACCTGGTGTCCCCAAGAACCTGGGAATTTGCACCTTACAGCCTCTCTAAAGAGAAAATCCCCTCGCCCACCTTCATCATTGGAAGGCCTGGTTTTCCTCACACTTTCACACCAGGTGACAGTACCACTTCTCACCTGGTTGTATTTATTTTCTTTCTAGTCGTGACATTTAGGGGAAATGTTTATCAGCAGTAGTAATGCCAAAGGAGGAAAAAATAAAATAAGAAAGAGAGAAAGAAAAGACGACAATCCTGGAAACTTAAATGCGTACTAAGTGAGAGAACTCAATCTGAGAAGGCTACGCATTGCGTGATTCTAAATACATGACATTCTTGAAAAAGGTACAACTGTGGTTGCCCATGGTTAAGGAGTAGGAGTGAATAGATCAAGCAGAGAGGATTTTAGGGCCACGAGAATAGTCTGTAAGACACTGTAATGGCCATAACACATTTGTCCAAACCCATAGAAGGTACATCGAGAGTGAACCTCAGGGTGAACTATGGACTTGGAGGGTCCTGATGAGTTAGTGCAGGTTCGTGAATTCTAACAAATGGGCCTCGATGATGGAAGATGATGATAACGGGATGTTGTGGGGTTGGGGTGGGTGGGAAATCTCTGTACTTCTCCTCAATTTTGCTGTGAACCTAAAACTGCTCTAAAAAAAAAAGACAATCCTGATATCTGAAATGGGGTCCCTGTTTAAAAAGACATGGGGAAACTTTCAAGATGGTGGATTAGGTATATGCTGTGCCTAATGAATCTCAGGATCACACAAAAATTACAAATAAAATATAGAACAACCAACCTCCAGAATCATCTGACACTAGCTAATCAGAACCCCTATAACTAAGGACATAAAGAAGAGGCCACATTCAAACTGGTAGGAGGGGTGGAAACGTGAAATGGGCTGACCCCAAACCCACAGAGAGGGGTTGAACACTGGAAGGGGCACCTCAGTGGCACAGGTCCCCCCTGAAGAGGGGGGAGCCCCCTCCCCACAGCCCCACACCGGGCTCCTCAGCCCAGGGGTACTGTGCCGGGAAGAGCAGTTCCCACGGCATCTGACAGTGAAAATCAGCGAGTACTGTCTGCCCTTTGCAGTGGGGCAGCAGGCGGCTGAGAACCCAGACGCCCTCGTGTAGAGCCGACACATGGACTTGCTCACTGGTGGGCACTCACCTGGTCTCTGGTGGAAGGGTTGGCAGCTCAGGAAGCCCAGGGATGTGCGGGGAAGGACTGAACTGAGTGCCTTTGTTGCGGGAACTGCAGGGATGGGAAATATTGTTTCCCTGTGTGGAGCCTGCACACGTGTGGATTATAGGGGAGCATCATCTTTTCAGGGTAAGCCCTCCTCCAAAGGGCGAAGTCTGGGACTGCATTGGTCTGGTGGAATCCATGCGTGCGCATGGCCTTGGTGAGACCCTGGCTACCCCGCCCTCCGCACAGCTGGTGCTAGGGCACCCGGGAAACTCCTAACTGCTGGGTTGCCGGCCCTGCCTGACTGGCTGCGGATTAAAGTAGGCGAAGGGCCTGTGGCAGCCCAGGAAACATTTGCTGGAGGACATTAAGCCAAGATCTGCACCGCAGTGTAGACGGGTGGTGGGGAGCCTGAGACAGGCCCTGGCTGGCTGTAGTGTTCTCAGGGAGTTTTAGCGGGATGGTCACAGGCCCAGCACTGGTCCAGGAGCCGAGACTGCACTGAATTTGTAGAAACTACCAAACAAACACCTTAGCTCCCAGGAACCCCGCCCAGCCCACCTAAAGCTTCATTGCCAGAGGCACTCTGGATGCCTGGGAGGCTGGCCCTGCCCCTACAGCCACGGAGGAGGTTTTTTACAGTAGTGGACATTCTGCCACGGCTCAGGGAGGTTTTGGTGGTGGACAGTGACCCAAAAACTGCACCACAGCCTCTCAGTGGCAGCTCTTGGCAATTTGCAAACTTGAAGCAGTGCCTGGCTGCAGTATTCTCGGGGCACCATGCAAGGTGGTCATAGGCTGGGCACTGGCATAAGAACTGAATCTGCATTAATGTTGTAAAACCCACTATTCTTGTCTCATGACTCCCTTGAACTTTACCATGCCCAGCTGATGCTGCATTGCCAAGGGCACTCTGAACACTGGGTCAAACAGCGCAGCACACACACCAAAGGAGCCTCTTTCAATGGCTGGGCCTTATGGGCAGCTGCCTGGTGGCAATAGGCCTAGAGGGACCCTGGGCCTTTTGCTAAGCTGCCCCAGAGCTACTATTGGTGGCAGCCAGCCTCAGTTCACAGCAAGGTCACCCCATGTGCCTCCAGGTCCAGCACAAGCAGCAGCCAACCACATAAAGCTTTGAGGCTCCTACCAGGTAGCCATGAGCCAGTAATAGGCAAGGCTGAAATTGCCCTGCATGGGAGCTCCTCCCAAGAGACACCAGAAACAACACACCCAGAGGCCAGCTTCAGACCACACCAGCGCACTACCTGGTTAGCCCCAGAAGTGGCACCACCCAAAGGGGGGTCTCAACAGGCACAAGAGCCTGCAGGGACAAAGCCTCTTCTGAGGGGTCAGCCACTCCACAGCAGCTCATACACTGTGGGTGTATCTAATCTTCACAGTTAGTCAGCCTGGGAGTCAATCCCATCCCCTGATGCACCAAAAGCAATCAAGGCTCAGCTACAACAGAAGAACACACACAACACACAGAGACACTTCCAGAACACACACACAGGAGATTAGGGAGATTGCACAATTCGACTACACAGTACACATACTACATAAGGCCACCCAGCAAAGACTGAGAAACATAGGAGATCTACCTAATAAATAGAAGCAAACACAGAGGCAGCCAGAATGAGGAAACAAAAAAACATGTTCCAGGGGCAGGCCCAGTGGCTCAGGTGGTTGAAGCTCCGTGCTCCTAACTCCGAAGGCTGCCGGTTTGATTCCCACATGGGCCACTGGGCTCTCAATCACAAGGTTACCAGTTCAACTCCTCGAGTCCCGCAAGGGATGGTGGGCAGTGCCCCCTGCAACTAAGATTGAACACGGCACCTTGAGCTGAGCTGCCACTGAGCTCCCGGATGGCTCAGTTGGTTGGAGCACGGGGCTCTCAACCACAAGGTTGCTGGTTTGACTCCTGCAAGGTATGGTGGGCTGCGCCCCCTGCAACTAGCAACGGCAACTGGACCTGGAGCTGAACTGCACCCTCCACTACTAAGATTGAAAGGACAACAACTTGACTTGGAAAAAAGGCCTGGAAGTACAGGAAGTAAAGTCCTGTTCCCCTTCCCCAATAAAAAACAAAACAAAGCAAAACAAAACATGTTCCAAACAAAAGAACGGGAGAAACCTCCAGAAATAGAACTAAATGAACTGGAGGCAACCAACCTACCACAGACAGAGTTCAGAAACACTAAGTATAAGAATTCTTAAGGAACTTTGTGAGATTTTCAATGAAGCATAAAGAAGGACATAAATATCATAAAAAAGAATCAGTCAGAAATAAAATATACAATAACTGAAATGAAGAATACACTAGAAGGAATCACCAGCCAATTAGATGAAGCAGAGGATCGAATCAGGGATTTAGAAGACAAGGTAGCAGAATACACCCAACTGGGACAACAGCAACAAAAAAGAATAAAAAACAATGAAGATAGTTTAATGGACCTATGAGGCAACATAAAGTATAACAACATTTGCATCATGGGAGTACTGGAAGGAGAAGAGAGGGAGCAAGGGATCTGGAACCTATGTGAAGAAACAATGACCAAAAACTTCCCTAACCTGGTGAAGGAAATAGACAAACAAGCCCAGGAAGTGCAGGGTCCCAAATAAGATGATCCTAAACAGGCCCACACCAAGACACATCATAATTAAAACGGCAAGGGTTAAAGACAAAGAGAGAATACTAAAAGCAGCAAGAGAAAGACGACTAGTTACTTACAAGGGAGCTGCAGAGACTATCAGCTGATTTCTCAATAGAAACTTTGCAGGCCAGAAGGAATTGGCAGGAAATATTCAAGGTGATGAAAAACAAGGACCTACAACCAAGACTAATCTACCCAGCAAGGCTGTAATTTAGAATTGAAGGAGAGATAAGAAGCATATCAGATGAGAAAAAGCTGAAGGAATTCATTAACACCAAGTCAGTATTACAGGAAATGTTAAAAGGACTTCTTTAAGCAGAAGAAAAGAGAAAACAAACAAGGAAACTAACGAAGATTAAAAATATGAGCAATAAAATGGCAGTACTATGTACCTATCAATAATCACTTTAAATATAAATAGATCAAGTGCTCCATTTAAAAGACATAGCATAGCTGAGTGGATAAGAAAACAGGATCCATGCATACGCTGTCTACAAGAGACCCACCTCAGATCAAAAGACACACACAGACTGGAAGGGATTGGAAAAGATATTTCATGAAAATGGAAACAAGAAAAAAGCTAGGATAGCCATACTTATATTGAACAAAATAGACTTTAAAATGAAGGCTATAGTAAGAGACAAAGAAGGACATTACATAATAATAAAGGGATCAATCCAACTAGAGGACATAACCCTAGTAAACATCTATGCACCCAGCATAGGAGCACCTAATATATAAAACAGATATCGACTGACATAAAGACAGAGATCAACAGTAACACAATCATAGTACACCACTGACATCAATGGACAGATCCTTCAGACAGAAATACAACACAGAAACAGCGGCCTTAAATGACACACTAGACCAGATGGATTTAATTGATATTTTTAGAGCATTTCACTCCAAAGCAACAAAATATATGTTCTTTTCCAGTGGAACATTTTCCAAGATAGACCACATGTTGGGT
Source organism: Rhinolophus ferrumequinum (assembly GCF_004115265.2). NCBI lineage: Eukaryota > Metazoa > Chordata > Mammalia > Chiroptera > Rhinolophidae > Rhinolophus > Rhinolophus ferrumequinum. Next base: position 780,174 of record NC_046295.1, on the reverse strand, counting down.
CATAAAACAAGTCTCAGAAATTTGAAAATATTGAAATCATATCAAGCATCTTCTCTGACCACAGTGCTATGAAACTAGAAATCAATTACAAGAAAAAAAACTGGAAAACACACAAACACATGGGGGCTTAATAACATGCTACTAAATAATGAATGGGTCAACAACGATATCAAGGAATAAATCAAAAGATACCTTGAGACAAATGAAAATGAGAACACAATGACCCCAAGTCTATGGGACACAGTGAAAGCAGTCCTAAGAGGGGAATACATCGCAAGGCAGGCCTACCTAGAGAAACAAGAAAAATCTCAAATCTACAGTCTATGTTTATACGTACGGGACTGGAAAAAGAACAGCAAAATAAGCCCAAAGTGAATACAAAGAAAGAAATAATAAAGATCAGACTGGAAATAAATGAAATAGAGACAAAAAAGAAAAAAGAAAGAAAGAAGAAAAAAAGGAAATAAAAGAGAGACCAATGAAACCAAGAGCTGGCTTTTTGAAAACATAAACAAAATTGGCAAACCTTTAACCAGACTCATCAAGAAAAAACAGAGAAGACCCAAATAAATAAAATCGGAAATGAAAGAGGAAAAGTGACCACAGACACCACAGAAATGCAAAAGAATTTTAAGAAAATACTACGAGCAACTATACACCAAAAAATTATACAATCTGGAAGAAGTGAATAAATTCCTAGAAGCAAACAATCTTCAAAGACTGAATCAAGAAGAAACAGAAAATATGAACAAACTAATTACTACTAATGAAATTGAATCAGTGATCAATAAGCTCCCAACAAACAAAAACTCTAAACCAGATGGCTTCACAGGTGAATTTTACCAAACATTCAAAAAAGAATTAGCACCTCAAACTATTCTCCTCAAACTATTCCAAAAAATCCAGGAGGAGGGCAGACTCTCAAGCTCATTTTATGAGGACACCATTATCCTGATCCCCAAACCAGAAAAAGACATTACAAAAAAAAGAAATCTATAGCCCAATATCCCTAATGAACATAGATGTAAAAATCCTCAACAAAATATTAGCAAACCGAATTCAGCAATACTCCACTATCAAGTGGGATTCATTCCTGGTATGCAAGGTTGGTTCAATATCCTCAAATCAATTGACATGATACACGACGTAAACAAATGGAAAATAAAAATCACATGGTTGTATCAATAGATGCAGAAAAAGCATTTGACAAAATCCAGCATTCATTTATGATAAAAACTCTCAGCAAACTGGGAATAGAGGGAACATAATCTCAACATAATAAAGGCCAAATATGACAAACCCACAGCTAATATCATACTCAATGGAGAAAAGCTAAAAGCAGTCCCCTTAAGATCAGGAACAAGACAAGGATGCCCACTTAGTACTGGAAGTTCTAGCCACAGCAATCAGACAAGAAAAAGAAATAAAAGGCATCCAAACTGGAAAGGAGGAAGTAAAATTGTCATTATTTGCAGATGACATGATACTATATATAGAGAACCCAAAAGATTCCACCAAAGAACTATCAGAATTGAGAAATTTAGTAAAGTAGCAGGATGCAAAATTAATATTCAGAAATCGGTTGCATTTTTATACACCAATAATGAACTATCAGAAAGAAAAATTAAGAAAATATTCCCATTTACAATTGCATCAAGAAACATAAAATACTTAGGAATAAATTTAACCAAGGAAGTAAAAGACCTGTACTCAAAAAATTATAATGCATTGAAAAGAGAAATTAAAGAAGATACAAATAAATGGAAACATACACCATGCTCATGGATAGGAAGAATTAATATAGTTAAAATGTCCATACTGCCCAATACAATATACAGATTCAACACAATCCCTATCGAAAAGCAATGACATTTTTTAGAACTAGAACAAATAATCCTAAAATTTCTATGGAACCATAAAAGACCCCAAATAGATGGCAATTCTGAGAAAGAAGAGCAAAGCGGGAGGTATCACACTACCTGATATGAAATTATACTATAAGACTATAGTAATTGAAACAGCATGGTATTGGCACAAAAACAGGCAATAGATCAATACAGCAGAGTAGAGAACCCAGAAATACATCCATGCCTATATGGTCATTTAATCCATGACAAATGAAGGAAGAACTCACGTTGGGGTAAAGACAGTTTGTTTAATAAATGGTCTCGAAAAACTGGACAGATACATGCAAAAAAATGAAAATGGGGGGCAAACGGGTGGCTCAGTTGGTTAGAGCACAAGCTCTGGGCAACGGGGCTGTCAGTTGGATTCCCACATGGGTCAGTGAGCTGCACCCTCTGCAACTAGAGTGAAGTCACTGAGCTGCCGCTGAGCTCCCGGATGGCTCAGTTGGACAAGGTTGCTGGTTCGACTCCTCAACTCCTGCAAGGGATGTTGGGCTGTGCCCCCTGCAACTAACAACGGCACTTGGACCTGGAGCTGAGCTGCGCCCTCCACAACTAAGATTGAAAGGACAACAACTTGACTTGGATGGAGCTGATGAGTCCTGGAAAAAACACACTACTGTTCCCCAATAAAAAGTCCTGTTCCCCAATAAAGTCCTGTTCCCCTTCCCCAATAAAATCTTTAAAAAAAAATGGATCACCTTATGCCATATATATATAAGAATAAACTCGAAATGGGTTAAAGACTTAAATGTAAGACACAAAACCACAAACCTTATAGGAGAAAATGTAGGAAGTAAACTCTCAGACATTACCGTTAGTAATATTTTTACTGATATATCTGATCAGGCAAGAATGGGACTACATCAAACTAAAAAGATTTTTCACAGCAAAGGAAACCATCAACAAAACAAAAAGACAACATACTGAATGGGAGAAGATTTTTGCCAATGATACATCTGATAAGGGATTAATATCCAAAATTTATAAAAACTCATACAACTCAACACTAAAAAACAAACAATCCAATTAAAAAATTGGCAGAGGACCTGACTAGACAGTTCTCCAAAGAGGACATACAGATGGCCAATAGACATATGGAAAGATGCTCAATATCACTCTCAGAAAAATGCAAATTAAAACCACAAGGAGATATCACTTCATACCTGTCAGAATGTCTATCACCAATAAATCAAAACACAACAGTGCTGGCGAGGATGTGGAGAAAAGGAAACCCTCATGCATTGTTGGTGGGATTGCAAATTGGTACAGCCACTATGGAAAACAGCATGGAGTTTCCTCAAAAAATTAACAGTAGAACTACTCTATGACCCAGCAATTCCACTCCTGGGTATTTATCCAAAGAAATCCAAAACACTAATTCAAAAACCATATGCACCCCCATATTTATTGCAGTGCCATTCACAATAGCCAAGATATGGAAACAATTGAAATATCCATCCATAGACAACCGGATAAAGAAACTGTGGTACATTTATACAATGGAGTATTACTCTGCCATAAAAAAGAATGAAACCTTACCATTTGCAACAAAATGGATGGACCTAGAGGATATTACGCTAAGTGAAGTAAGCCAGACAGAGAAAGAGAGGTACTATATGATCTCGCTTTTATGTGGAGTCTAAAGAACAGAATAAACGAACAAACGAAACAGAAATAGACTCAGAGATACAGAGAAAAAACTGATGGATGCTAGGTGGGAGGGGAGTTGGGGAATGGGTGAGAAAGGTGAAGGGATTAGAAAGTACCAATTGATAGTCACAAAATAATCACATGGATGTGAAATACATTATGGGGAATATAATCAGTAATGTTGCATAGATTATGTAGGGTGCCAGATGGGTACTGGACTTATGGGGAGGTCACTTCATAGATTGTGTAGATGCCTGACTACCCCTGCGCTATACATGTGAAACTAATACAAAATAATATTGAATGTCAACTATAATTTTATATATATATATATATATATATATATATATATGGACATGGGATACAAAGTACAGAATAGGCAATATAGTCAACGGCATTGTATTAGATAGCTGTACAATGTCAGAGGGGTAGTAGACTGGGTGGGGTTATCACTTTGTGAGGGGTGTAACTGTTGAATCATTATGTTGCTTTGTACACCTGAAACTAACAAATAAAATATAATGAAATAAAATAAAAAGACGGGGAAGACGAGTAAAGGTGGGGAAATCCAATAATAAAGCAGGTCCTGTCACAGGTCCAACAGCATACATGTGTTCTGTAAATATCCTGGGCAATTCCGTTCAAGAGCCTAGACCTCAGGAACCCCGTGGGGAACCCGGCCCTGCTGTCAGCCTCTGTGCTGGTATTGGTGGGGTGGGTGGAGGCTCCTCAAGTCACATGGCAGGCTCACCCCAGCCCCATCGCCCTGGAGAACAAGCAGGGCAACGCCCACCCAGGATTTCAACACCACATGAAGTGTGGGGAATGTCTCCCCCTTTCAAATATCAGCCTACTCATCACTGTCTCTTGAAGAGAAAAACCATGAAATAGGCAGACAGAGCCAGGGTTCGCCATTGCCACTCCTGCCCAGTCCTGCCTGCTGGAGGGACTGCAGAGAGTCACCAAGGACCTGGACGCAGCACTGGACTTACTGCCGTGCTGAGTGGTGCTGTGGGTAGTCAGAGCAGGGGGAGGCCAGCGGGGCCCCACCAGCCCGGGACTCTTCTGGGGTGGCTCTGCCTTCCTGTTCGGGTTCTCAAGGGGTCTTCAGAGGAGTCCAGAGGCAGCCCCTTTGCTTCTCTGTCTGGCAGCTGCTCGGAGACAAGAGCCCTGACAACTCCTGCCTGCTCCAGAACCAGCAGGAGGGTGAGAGGAAAGCAGCCCAGGGATGCCCACTATTGCCATGGCAGTGCGGGGCTGGGAAGTGCCCTGGGCTGGAGGTCCCTCCAGCCCCACGCTGCAGAGGGTCCAGGCAGGCTTGGAGGGTGTTATTCATTGTTCTAAACACCTCTGCCACCCATCCTCCCTCTTGCAGACTTTTTAGAAAGTCCTGAGGTAGCGGGGCATTTTAAATACTCCATCACCACAGTGAACCCCCTTCTGTGGTGCGTGGATGTTTACTACATGGCTAGGGAGGCATTCGGGAATACACATCTGCTTAAAGAGCTCTTTGTTTGACGTGTGCGTGTGGGAGGGCGGGGCAGAGGGCAGTGTGTGTGTGTGATGGAGAGTGTGTCTGTGTTACACAACCTTCCTCACACTCAAGCTCACTCCCGCACTCACAATTCACCCTCGCTGTCATCTGCACCCCTCAATTTTAAGGATGCTAACCGAACCTCACATGCCTGAGGCACATCCGCTCCGCCAGGCCCTGTGCTGAGAACTTGACATGGACTTTCCTGGGTAATCTCCCCTGCACACCTGTAAGGTGAGTACTGCATTTTCAGCCCAGGGAGCCAAAGCACAGAGTTGACGATTGTCCAACCAGGTCGTTCCCTCTGTAAATGAGGAGCCTGAACTGCACGCCACGTCACACACTGTAAGTAAGTGCTGTGGTTACAGCCCTGCACAGGCAGCTCCGGTAGCAGCCCAGGTCAGCTGGCTACTCTGCAAATATGAGCACACTGCTTCAGCTTCCGAAGGCACCCCACTGCACACTCTGAGCATCCGTCCCTCTGATGCCAACCGTCTCAGCCCGTCTTTGCAGTTCCTCAACGATGGCCTACAAACGTCCCAGAAGTCCCCTCGCAAGAGTCTGAAATTTGGAAATGCTCATTTCTCACTGTGTATTTATGTATGTACAGTTCTGGTAGCATGGAAACACCTTGCAAAGAGGGTGCACTAGTATGCAATATTACAATATTACAACTTACAATATAAAGTAAATGCCACAAGGAGAAACATTTTAAGAGAAAAAGATGCCCTGCTTGCAGGGGAAACCTGCATTCATGTCTCAGCGCCCCTCCCTGGCTGACTGGCTTCATCTCCTTGTCTGTGAAGCGCACATCTTGCTCCTGGGCCCTCCAGTGGCTGGAGGATTCTATGGGTGCCACTGCATGTGTCCCAGTGCGGGCCTAGCTTATGGCAACTGCCCCGCAAATGCCACCTTGTGCTGGGACAGCACTCCGGTGTTTACATGTGCTTTTTATTTTCCAATCGCACCTACCATATGCTGTGTTAGAACAAGGTTCTCTCACCCTACAACATACCGCAAACTTTCCCTTATTGGAAAATGTTCTCCCATAGCAGTGGAGAACATTTACTTATGTTCTCTCTCTGCCCTAGCCAGCGCTGGGCCCATAGGCTGAGTGAGGGGAGGTCACAGAGATGTCTCTCCTGATGCCTCTCCACCATCTGCCCCTTCAGCCCAACGGCAGGTAGAAATGGGCAGAAACCAGCAATCAAGCGATTTCTCCTTCTCCAAAGGGTACCTCTCTCTTCCCCAGTGCTGAACCTCAGACCCCACCCAATCCTACTGCAGTCGCAACACTGCAACCAGTAACCCATTTTACATGCTCACATGAATGGAGAAATTACTCTGAAGCCAGGATACCACTTGTTGCCCAGAATATGTGGACCCAAAACCCTCCAGATCTCGTGGTTCTTCACAGGCCCACAGATTAGGTCTGTCAGGTTGGGCCCCCTGTGGGCCTGTGTTTTGGGAATGTTCTCAGGTCCCTGTTGGGCAGGGACAGGCTGTGTGGCAGGTGGCCTGCACCACAATCTCATGGCACCTGTGACCCAGAGTGCCAGTCTTATAGGGTTGCTGTCACGGTCACTGAGAAACACCCAAGCACATGCATGCCCACACAGTGACTGACATGTGTGCAGTGTCAGGGATGGGAGGTGCCACCAGGGGAGGCCCTAGGTGCCCGGGAATTGTCATGCTTCTCATCCCACTCCCTGCAGACAGCTCCAGGCTCAAGGCTCCCAATGTCCCCATGTAGCCTTTATATGCTTGGAGAACTTGCAAGTAAAACAGGCTTGTTGTCTGGGAGAATACCGTGTGTCACTAAGTGTGCACTTGTTCCCAAAGCACTGATGTGCGAGTTATGTGCTGCCCTTAAAATAATGAGGAAAGTGCTGTAGCACCATGGTACATCCAGCGGGCAACGGCACTGAGAGGGGCCGGGATTACCGCCTTGTGAAGTGACGTCCACAGAGGAGGAGGCGACAGGGCACACTGCATGGTGGCTATATGCAAACATGCTGTTGTCTCGTGCTGTTGTGATGAAAAATGTGTAATCAACAAAAACCCGAAAAGATGGGAATTTCCTGTTTTCTAAGCACTCCTTAGGTTTCATGTACTTTCCGTAGGTGACTTCATTTAATTGTCCAAATGTGGGTCTTTTCACCCAAAACGAACACCCAAATGTCTCTCAGAGAAAGGCAACATTTCTGAATTCAGCCCCAAGTCTTGCTCTGCTAGGAGTGGCACCACGATCAGGTAACCACTGTCACCAGGTAAATCGGTCTCAGGGGCCTAGACCCATGGTTGACTTTTTTTGTTGTTCAAAAACTCAGCAAAGAAAATGTGTCTTTATTTGAGGTTCGAGCAGTGTGGTTTTTCCTGTGGCATGTAGAAAAATGGCAGAAATACTTTCATTCCAAGCATTTACCTGCTGGGTTTAAAAATGCCTGAGTGGCTTCCCCATCAATTTTTCCTGGGCCCCCAGGAGCATAAAGGGCACACGGGGCCCACCTCCAGGAAGCTGGACATGCTTTCTTTTCTTTGCGCTGAGCATTTGACATTTCACAGAAACATGAACCGGAGCTTCCTGCCACCCAGCAGACGACGCTGCAAACCTCCCGCAGGCCCCCACACGTGGATCTGACCTGGAGGAGAAGGGACAGGTGGCAGCACAGACCCTGTTATGTTAGTCGGAGGAGCTGGAACAATGCATCCCTCCCACATGAGGGTGTCGGCCCTGCCAGAGCCTATTGTCCAGAAAACAGCAGCCTTCAGATTAAATAAGAATTGTTTACTATGTAGTTCCATACTGAATACGTAATGAATACATCATTTTGGTTTATTTTTATGGCCGTTCCAGGCTCTCCGTCTTCAGTGCCTGGTCTCACCAAACTCAGCACCAGCGCTGGTGGCCTCTGGGGTCTGCCCACCTGGGTGCCCCTGAGGCTCCCACCCTGCGGGCAGGTGGGTGGGGGCCACATGCATGCCCACACACATGTAAGAGTGCACACACATACCTTCTGAGCACGTGTGCAACACAAACGTGCATATACACCATAAACACTTGAGCTCCCACACCACATGCCCGAGAACACTCCTTAATCAATCGGTTGCGCCATGACAAACCCAGAATTTTCTAAAGGATGGTGACCAAGAAAATAGGGGACAGGTTTGTGTTAGGCATGGAAGGCAGCTAGCTGTGAGCCAAACCGATACAGAAAATCTCACCTGGGAGGGACTACAATCTCCCGAAACGCAGTAGGACAGACACATCCTATGGCATCTGATCCTGACAGGCCGAAGCAGAGCCAGTCTCCCGGCATGGCTGTGGAGGCCAGCGCCTCGCTCCCCTCCTGTCTTGGGCTGGTCAAAGCTGTCAGTCCCCGGTGGGCAGGATCTGGTGCAGCCCCTTTCCCTCCCAGGAAGACCCAGGCCCAACTGCTCCATGAGTCAGCCTGGGGACACCAGCACTGCTGAGTGAGAAGCCCTACCCCCTGGTGCCTTCAGGAGTGCCCCACACCCAGCGAGGACTCCTTTGCCTGCCCTCCAGTCCCTCTGGTGACTGCCCCACAGCGGTGCTGAGATTGAGGGTGTGTCAGGATGGATGGAGATGGCACCACGGCCAGGTGAAGGAAGCCCGTTGTTTGCCAAGGCCTCATCTATAACACGGGAAAGATGCTTCCCTGACACCCCGGATTGTCTAGAAAGTGCCTCCATGGGAACGACACACGGACTCCACCAGAGTCTGTGAGGTTCAGACCTGTGCAGCGCACCCCAGGCCCTTCCCACCCAGTGCCCTGCTCCACGGCACCAGCAGTCCTGGGTGACGCATCCCAGATCTCTGTATTCTCATTACCTTCTGTGCCACCTAAACACATGAGCACAGAGTGAGCCCCAGTCTGGGGTGCCCTCCAACCACTGCTAACACGTCTTCACCATGAACTTAAATGATGCCACATGCAACTCCCGCCGCATCAGTGCTCTGGGAATACGATTGTCCCTTGTCCCCGTGTGGGGAGCCATAATTTCCTGTTATTCTGAAGCCTTGCAAACTGGCTCAGTTGTTATCTTTGCCTGTGACTGGTGGATGTTTACAAGTTGCTGAGGAATGTGGTGAGAATGGCCAGTTTCTCGGAAACAGATCACTGATGGCTATCAGGATAATTGATAGGCTATGTTATGGGATAATTGCTTTGGGGAGCTTTTAGTGATTTGTAGTGTCTATGTTAAAGTTAAAAATTTACGTTCAATGATGTAATGCATTCCACTGTTTGCTGACTAGTAGTTGTGCACATACTCTTAGGGTATATAAGTAGTGAAGGTAAATAAAGCCGGTGCTTCAGCATCACTGGAGACCGATCGATCGCATCATCAACATTTGTGTGAGTGTCTTTGTTCATTCCCACTCCCCCTTTCGGGCTTTTCGTTGATTTGTGGCTGCTGGTCAGCCTCATCCCCGGAGAATACCTCCTGTGACCTCAGTGAATGTCTGGAACCATGGATAGTACTGAACTTTCACCTTGTCACTTAAAGGAAGCACTGCAATTGCCTTTCTTTGGCACATCCGAATTGCCACCATGTTCTTGCAGTTTGGGAGCCATCATTAACTAAAATAAGGGTGACTTGAATACAAGCACTGTGACACATTAACAGTCCATCTGATAACCAAGGTAGGTGGCTAATGGACGGGACCATCTATAGTGTGGATGCACTGGAAAAAGGGAAGAGTCAGCTTCCTACAGGACAGAGCAGGACAGCTCAAGATTTCATCACAATACTCAGAATGGCGATTGATTTAAAATTTATGAATTCTTTACTTCTGGAACTTTCCATTTAACATTCTCAGACCTCTGTTGACCCTGGGTAACTGAACTGTGGAAAGAGAAAGCACAGCTAAGGGGAAACTACTTTATGGTGTTTAAAACCCATGCCAACTCTTCCTTGGCGTAGACCAAATTTTGATTTCAGTCACTTTCTTCCTCCACTCAGTCAAGCGGAGCATCAGCAGACACGAAGCCCAGTCAAACCCCACTCTGATGTTACCAAGCTTCAGATTCCCTCGGCACAGTAAGAAGAAAGGAGGCCTCAACCTGAGGTAGCTGATCCCACCCAACCTCCAGCCCCAGCCTTGCACCTCTGCCCCCAACCTACCCCAGCCCACAGTGGACCCCCTGACTATACCCTCCTGATCCTATAAACCACAGGATCACAGCCACCTGGTCCTCAGAGACCCTGACCACGCCCGCCGGGTCCTCAGAGACCCTGACCATGCCCGCCGGGTCCTCAGAGACCCTGACCACGCCCGCCGGGTCCTCAGAGAGCCTTGGTTGATTCCACAGCTCAATCAGGGAAAATACAAGATGAGCCTGAAGTATCTTGTTGTGCCAGAAAGTCAGGAATGCTCCTACCGCCAAAAGGATGGGGCTTCTCAAAAGAACACCAGACCTAACCTGGAGGAAATCCTACTTGGCAAAACTGGAATCATTTTACCAACAAAATAAATGATGGTATCAGATTTTAACCCATAGAATAAAATAGATATTCATGAGTCCATGCTGATATTAATAACTGAAAAGTTAATAATGCAGGACAAGACACAGTTCATCCTTGCAGAATTCTAAGTAACAAATGGTGATGGAAAGAGAGACATGGAGAATCACGCTCAGGCAAACAGCAGGGACAAAGGCTATAGACAAGACGTCCCAATGGAGGCAAAAGGCACAGGTGAAAATCTGAGGAGAAACAGGATTTACGTAGCAACCCCCAAGATTCTTATCAACTAGGATGGAAAAGGGCGGATCACGACAGTAGAGAAACTTAACCAGCCTAACCATGTGGTCAAACTAACATCACCAGGGATACACCAATGTCACACATGCCCTGACCTGACGCATGGAGAAGGACGCTTCACTTCTGTAGTATTCCTGCCCAAATGCATAACCTCACTGCAGTTATTAGCAAACAGGGGAGTAGCCCCAACTGAAGGCATTTTTTGAAAACAGCAGCCAGTCCTCTAATCCAGATCAGGAAAGACAAAGAAAAATCCCAGCACTGTAACAAAGTGGGGAATATTCGGGGGAAATAACAACTAAATGCAGTGTGGGGTCCTGGAACAGCAAAAGACATGAGTGAGCAGTTTGGCAAAATTCGGACAAGGTCTGGAGTTTCGTTAATAAGCTTGTATAATACCAAGGAAAATGTGCTTGTTTTGCTACTGGACTAGGGTTATTAAGAATTTCTATGCGGGGGAGCTGAGAGAGAAGTACATGGGAACACTGCACTAGTTCCACAACTTTTTTATAACTCTAAAATTAGTTCAAAAAAATAAAAAACTCCAATGGTTCCACAGCCCCAGGATGAAGCTCAAGCAGCACGTCTTGGCATTCTGGACTCGTCAGCATGGCTCCTGCCTGCCCTGGAGCCCGGAAACGCACTTTCTCTTTCCTAGCAGCAGAGCGTTTCATTCCACCTGAGGAGGAGAGCTATGCTGGTTGAAGTGAGGTGGAGGGCCACTCTCTGATCCCTCACCTCCAGCTCAGAGACCTGTCCTCAGTGATACCCCCTCCCACCTCCACCACACACACTGGGCAAGACTCCTTGTCTTTTAACCCCAGGGCACCAGGCTGGCACTCTCAGTAGTGACCACCTCCACTTCACTGTTCTTTGTACCCACATCGCATCTAGGGAGGCAGCAGGATGGAGTAATTAGGGGCTCTGTGTCCTTGGCAAGTTAATCACCCTCTCTGAACCTCTGTTTCCTCATCTATATGATGAAAATAATAAGAGTACCAACCTCTTATAGTTATTGAGAGATTTAAAAGAAGCAACACATGCAAAGGTTTAGCACAGCGCCTCTTATCAGTACCACTGTGAGATGCCCCCATGGGGCTGGTTTCTCTGTGACTGTGGGCAGCCCCCGGTATGGAGTCTCCCCAGAGACCATCAACCCCTCCAAACCTGGAACTGAATTTAAACAGACTGCAGCACATCCTAAGCATCCTGGAGCAAATATGTGGTTCCACCTCACTCCTAACTCTTCTCAGTGACACTCAGATGGGTCAAGGAACGAACCTGAAATGAAAATACTCCCATTTTCAGTTGTCAGAAATCCAGAAATCCACACCAGCCGCCCCTGGTGGAGAGTGGACTTCTCTTCTGAGTGAGCCTCTGAGGCTTCCTGTGGGGGGTGGTGCCTACACAGCCCTGGCCCAGAACAGGCTCTCAAGAATTTCAGGAATGAATGAACTCAGAACTTTTAAGACATCTCTAGAATCATCTAACTCATACACACCCTCTCTTAACTTCATTCCTTTTCAATTATTTTAAATATATTTTTAAAACAATACCCAAGGCAGGAAAGATTGGTGAAATAGGGTCACTTGTGACCACAGTAGCCAGCCTACTGGCCTGGCTTGCCAATGTGTGCCAAGGGCAGAACATCCCTGCCTGCAGGCTGGGCACTCCGAGCCTCTACCCCCAAGATTTTTCAGGGGATCAACAGCAGCAGAACTCCCCACTGCAGCTCCTCTATAATAGAAAAGACATCTGAATGGATGTCTTACCACCCAGTGACCAGGGCATACAGAAGGGTAATGCAACTGTAAGTTATGAAAATCATGGCAAAGTCTGTACAAAGTGTTTAAATTTCCTGTAGAATGGAAAACAATCCAAATGTAAAATAGCAGTTCCATAGCATGTTTATTTTGAAAATCTCTGGTGGCATCAAAGGCTGGAATAATGAATATTGGCCCCCCCACATACGTAATTTTTCTTCAGAATCTATGCTGCATCATCTTTTTTTACCAACTGTGAGGAAAACTTATGAAAGAATGTAGAAAACTGTTATCAACAAAAAGAAAACAATCTCTGAATTTAAGCAGAGTTTTGTCTGGACCTGAGGACTAGCCGGAGACAGCGCTTCAAGAAGTTTTGAAACAGTGCTCCAACTTCAGGAAAGTGAGAGGCACTTATACAGGCAGAGAAGCCAGCAAAGGTACGTTTGGTATGTTAGAAGTTACAATTAGGGTACTTACACTTCAATAATGTACAGTTTTACGTCAAATGAGAGGGATGCATAGAAAAGATAAGGCTGAGTTGCTGCGCCCCCTGGCGTCAGGGAGACGAGTAGGGTCCAGAAACATTCCAATTATGGTGTTTTGCCATGTATAATGCGTTCCTGTGTATAACGTGCACGCATGTTTTTGGCCCATGTTTTTGGCACGCATGTTTTTGGCTCTCAGGGGAAAAAAATCTTTCGTTTTAATTTTTTAATTCAAATTTTTTTATTTGTTTACATTTAGGTACTTTTTTGTATTATAAAGGAATTTTAGCATTTATTTTTTAACATATGATGATACAAGAAATTTTATGTAACAAATACTTACAAAACACAAGAACAGGCACAAGGAATTTTATATACTGGTAACAAATTTACTATATTTATGCATCATAGTAGGCCAAGAACTCTTCATTGTTGCAAGTTCGTCGTAAATTCAACAAAACCGATTATCATATTCCAGGGTATTATTTTGCAGACAGATATTGTTACTGATTTCTAGAGTTACACTTTTAACTCATAAAAATAAATGAAAGAATTAAAAACATTTATATAGATACGGAATTAGTACTGCCCATGTATAATGTACATCCTTATTTTTCCCTCACAAATTTGGGCCAAAAAATGTGCATCTTACATGGCAAAATACGGTACTTGGAAATTCTTTAAGGTGAATCTTCATCAGGTTGCAGAAAGAACAGGCGCTGTTTCTTGTAATCACTGACCTTCAGTGTTGAAACTTTGTAGGGTGTGTGGTGACTGACCCCCTTGGTTTGCCTTTAAGGATTTTTAGTTAGGAGGCTCATTGTTCTTCCTTGGTTACTGATTTAGTCAGATAAGCTTATGCATCCTTTCCTTTCCTCGCTGTGAAAAACGGTGAAAGTAGGAGACAACCGATAATACTGCAAATCATTCCTCTCTATAGGAAAGAACACGAAGGGTGTGCGTGGAAGGCAGCTGATTCCTGCCCTGTGGACGGACAGTTCGCACTGACTGACGGGTCATTGGCTGGGCATCCGTACTGCCTGAACACATGCTGCTGCACCAATTCTGTTGGGAAATTGGGGGGCAGTGGAGGGTGGAGTGGTGCCTGGATAGGTGTCTTTATGATTCTTGAATCAAATCTTTGGCATTTGCTTGTTTTATACCCGTATGAGTCATGACTTTACTTTTTAAAAAGTGAAAATTTCCTGAACACACGCTTTATTCAAGTGCCCAGAACCGACACTCAGTTACCACACGGATTCCAAGTGTCAACACACTGGCGAAGACCTGGCTGAGGCTATTGACTCCAAACAGCACTGTGCTCAGAACCTGCTGCGGAGTCACAGAACTGAGCACCACAGCTCCTAACCCCAAGCTTTCAGAAAGCCCAGCACCCCCTTTCCTTCCCTTCAGAACACCTGTAAATTCTAAGTTATGGAAATAGTCTGGAAGAGTAAGGGCATTGAAAGTCTGGAGAACAGATCCTACTAAGCCTTGTTTTCTGAAAAGGAGTTTCAAAAACCCATGGTGCATTAGGAGCAAGAGAAAGTGGGGCTAGCTACTTCCAGGCTTGCTGGGCAGACTCCCTTCTACCTGCCTTACCCCTGGCCTGGCAGCTCTTGGGCCCACATTCCTTCCCAACAACAGGGCACCTGCCAAGCTGGCGCTTCGAGACAGAGGGACTGTCTCCGGGACTGTAGGCTGTGCCAGGAACTTCTTAGAACATAAACAAAGCCCCAGAAAATGACCCTGCAGGTGATGGCTGCAAAACTCCAACTAATCCCTGCCATCAGGGAGACAATGGCAATGTCGGGACACCAAAGGTACTTTATAGAAGGGAAACTGAGGCTCAGAGAAGGGAAGAAAATTCCCACCTCAACCACCCCACCCACATCCCACCTTCAACCCCACCCCCACCCTCCCAGCTCCAGAGGCTGGGTCTGGGCCTCCTCCCCGGAACCTCCATCTGACCTTCCCACTGCGCCTCCCTGACCTGCCCTTTTCAAACCCTCTGCAGAGACCTCTGCATGTCTGGCCTGTTTTCTCTCTTCCACATGTCTCCTCCATGACAAGTACATTTCTGGGGGCTGATTTCGCTACCCTGTGAGCACCCCATGGGGTAGGAGTGACCCACGGGTCTTTCCTGAGAAGAGCTCCCTTGTTCCTGGACGAGGCCAGGGCCCTGGGCAGGACCTGATGAAAGGAAGATCCCTCCTCCCAAGAAAACACCCGTGGAGCCTCTGGAGGGAGTACAGTCAGAGCAGACCCTGGCAGCTTGGGTGACTCACCTCCGTACACACGGACACATGTCCCCACTTCTCCCCAAGCCAGCAAGGAGGTGGCCCGGACCGACATTAAGTTCCAATTTGAGCAAAACCATAAAGTAACCTTTGTTTTGAGCAAAACCATAATTAACCTTTGTTCTCATGGTACCTAAAGCATAGGTACCATGCCTTATACTTCCTGCCTGGCCACCAAGACTGAAATAGGAACATTTACATTGGCACACGTTTCGAAGATGGAAAAGAAATGAGGAAAGCGAGCAACTTGGCATCAAAAAGGCCTGTTTTTCACAGGTAATAACTCACTAATAAAAACAATTACTCCTCAAACAGTGCTTCTTGTAATGTCACAATGGCGGTGGATTAAGCACCGCCCTCTCCATGCCACAAGCCCCCAGAGTCCAGGAGGCCTGGACATCGTCCTGAGCCTGGGCATCTGCACCACAGAATGAGGGTGACATGAGCCCCCCACCCTGGGGTGCTGAAGGCACAGTGAGATGTACGCCTGATTGTTTGACCAAGCCAGGTCTGCGTGGCTGTGGATGCTCGCCACAGGCTGTCATGTGTAGAAATACAGTTGACTGTGTGTATTGATCCTGCAACCTTGCTGATCTTGTTAGTTCTCATAGTGTGTGTGTGTGTGTGTGTGTGCGCGCGCGCGCGTGTATTCTTCAGGATTTTCCATATTTCTTTCCTATCTAAATACCTTTTATTTCTTTTTCCTGCCTAACTGCCCTGGCTAGACTCTCCAGTTTGATACTGAATAGAAGTAGAATGGACATTGTTACTTTTTATGCTTTGATGGTGGGGGAAAGCATCAGTCTTTCACCATGAAGTATGATGTTCCTGGCGGGTTGTTATAGATGCCCCTATACGTTGAGGAAGTTCCCTCTATTCCTAATTTATTAACTGTTTTCGTTTATCCTGAAAGTGCATTGAATTTTGTCAAATGCTTTTTTTGCAACAGTTGAGATGATCATGTGGTTTCAGTCCTTTGTTCTAGCAATATGGTGGATTATACTGCCATTAATTGAATGTTTGTGTCCCCCCAAATTCACGTGTTGAAATTTAACCCCCCATGTGATGGTGTTAGGATGTGAGATCTTCGGGATGTGCCCTCATGAGTGGAACTAGTGCCCTTATTAAAGAGACCCTAGAGAGCTCCCTCACTCTTTCACCTCTATTGAGGGTGGTTACACCTCTGAAGGGGTCTGAAAAAGAGGATTATTCTGGCATTTCAAAGGTGTATTAGCCTAGATGCACAGGAACAATGGACAGGGCTTGCTTAAGGCAAAGATAAAACTTTTACTACAGAAGCTATAAGCCTGGGGAATTTCTGGTCAAGATGGTGGAGTAGGTAAATGCTGTGTTCACTTCCTCTCAGGACCACATCAATTACAACTAAACCACAGAACAACCATTATTGAGAATTGCCTGAAATCTTGCTGAACCCAAACCCTACAACTAAGGACATACAGAAGCCACCTCGAGACTGATAGGAGTTGCAGAGATTCAGAATGGGCTGCTCCCATACCCACTTGTGAACATTAAAAATTGGGAGGGATATCTCTGCTGTGGAGATACCCCCACCAGAAGACGAAGAGCAACAGCTGGCCTTGGTTTGCAACTTGGCCTCTCAAGGTATTTCCAAGCATGGCACGGGCGGCAGCCACCTCTCTATTACTTTGTGGCTTTTACAACTGCTGCTCCCAAGTCTATAAAAGATTGTTCCTCTCCTTTCTTTCTCTGGACTTGCACATGATTTGCTATTAGACTGTATGTCCCTAATTGCAATTCTTTGTTGTTCCCAAATAAACTGATTCTGCTGGAGAAAAATCTGGCTGTCTATTTGTTTAAGGTCAATAGTGTATATATTTGTAATTTTTATATTTTCCTTGTATATTGATCTTTATATGATATGGAAGCCTGTCTAGTAATGTTTTTTCCTTAAAGTCTATTTTGTCTAATTTCAGGACAAACTGGAACATAGCCCTTTTAATTATCTTATGCTTATTTTTGGTGTGGTATATGTTTTCCACACCTATTTATTTGAACCTAGATGTGTCTCTTATAGAAAGCAAAGTTAGGTCTTTATTTTTCATACACTCTCAAAAGCTGTGTCTTTTGAGTAGTATATTTAGGACATTTACATTTAATGTAATTATTGATATGGTTGGATTTACATCTGTTAATTTGCTATTTTTTTCTATTTGTCTCACATTATTTGTTTCTCTCTTCCTCCTTTACTGCCTTCCTTTGCCCTAAACAATATTTTTAGAGAGCACTGTTAATTCCTCTATTGATTATTTTTACTATATTTTTAGTTATTTTGTTAATGAGTATTCTAGGGATTACAATATGCATCTTACCTTATCACAATTTACTTCAGAATAATGCTAACTGAAATAGGGCAAAATAGAAAGCACCTGATCAAATTTATTATCATTTCCTTTCCTGTCCTTTACACTCTTATTGTCATATATATTTCATAACTACAGTGTTATAATTAATGCCTTATGCAATGCTATGCATTTTAATTAAGCTAAGAGAAGAAATAAGGGACGGACAGGTGGCTCAGTTGGTTAGAGCGTGAGCTCTGGGCAACAGGGTGGCCAGTTCGATTCCCACATGGGCCAGTGAGCTGCGCTCTCCACAACTAGAATGAAGACAACGAGCCACCGCTGAGCTGCCGCTGAGCTGCCACTGAGCTACCGGGCGACTGGATGGCTCAGTTGGTTGGAGCATGCACTCTCAACCACAAGGTTGCCGATTTGACGCCCACAGGGGATGGTGGGCTGCACTCCCTGCAACTAAGATTGAACAACGGCAACTGGACTTAGTGCTGAGCTGCACACTCCACAACTAAGATTGAAAGGACAAAAACTTGACTTGGAGATGATGGGTCCTGAGAAAAACACACTGTTGCCCAATAAAGTCCTGGAAATACACATTGTTCCCCAATAAAGTCCTGTTCCCCTTCCCCAATAAAATCTTTTTAAAAAAAGAGAGAGAGAGAGAGAGATGAGGGAAAAAAATGTCTATAGAGTCTTTGATATTTACTTACGCATTCCTTCATTTCTTCCTGTATGTTCAAGTTACTATCTAGTATAATTATTTTTTAGCCCAAAGGACTTCTTTTATTAATTTTTGTTAGGCCAATATGCTAGCATCTCTTGATATTTATTTATCTGGAAAAAGCTTTATTTCATCTTCATTTTTAAAGCACAGTTTTGCTGGATAACAAACTCTTGATTGGCAATCTTTTCATTCAGCACTTTATGTCATTCCACACTTTTATGTGCTCCGTTACTAATGAAAAGGCATCTGTATTATTATTATATTGTTTTCAAGATTTTCATTTTGTATTTGGCTTTCAACAGTTTGGCTCTGAGTGTCTTGGTGTGGATTTTTATGTGTTTATCTTTCATGTATCTGTAGATTGTTTTTCATCAAATTTCTGAAATTTGTCTGTTTACATCTTTGAATGTGTTTGTCTCTTTTTCTTTCTCCTTCCCTCTGAGACTCCCATTTTACTTACGTTGGTATACTTGATGTTGTTTAAGGGATGCCTGAGGTTGTCTTTATTTTTCTTCAATCTTTTTTTCTTTTTGTTCTCAGATTGGACAATTTTTATTGATTTATTAAGTTTACCATTTATTTATTTTGTCATCTTAATTATGCTTTTGAGTCCCATTATTAAAAGTTTCATTTTAGTTATTATATCTTTCCATTCCAAAATTTCTATAATGTTTGGCTCTTTTGTATAACTTCTTTTTTAAAAAAAGATTTTCATTAAAATATAGCTAACATACAATATTACATTAGTTTCAGGTGTACACCATAGTTATTCACCATTTATAATACCAAAAGAAGTGATCACCATGATAAGTCCAGCAACCACCTGACACTGCACGTGCTATCACAATATAACTGACTATATTCCCTATACTACACATTACATCCCCATCACTTATGAGTACTTGTTTTATACCTGGAAATTTGAACCTCTTATTCCCCTTCACTTTTCTCCCTGCCTTTTTAAATTTTTCAATTACAGTTGACATTCAATATTATTTTATATTAACTTCATGTGTATAGCATAGTGGTTAGACATTTATATAATTTAAAAGTGATCCCACTGACTACCCTAGTATACACCTGGCACTATACATAGTTATTAACATATGATTGACTATATACCCCATGCTTTACTTTACATCCCCATGATTATTTTGTAACTACCAATTTGTATTCTTAATGTCTTCACCATTTTCACCCTGGCCCCTGTTCCCCCTCCCATCTATCACCCTAATAAATCTAGTACCCATCTGACACCATATATAGTTATTACAATATTATTGACTATATTCCTTATTCTATACCCTACATCCCCATGACTACTCTGTAACAGCCAGTTTGTACTTCTTAATCCCTTCCCCCTTTTCACCCACACCACAAACCCCCTCCCATCTGGCAACCATCAAAATGTTATGTGTCTATGAGTTTGTTTCTGTTTTGTTGTTTGTTTGTTTTGTTCTGTAGATTCCACATACACAAGAAATCACATTGCATCTGTCTTTCTCTGTCTGACACACTCCACTCAGCACAACACCCTCCAGGACCATCCGTGCCACTACAGATGGCAAGGACCCATTCCCATGAATTTCCAGTCAAGATGGCAGAGTTGAAAAAAAAATATATGGCAAAGTAGGTAAATGTTGTGTTCACCTCCTGTCAGGACCACATCAATTACAACTTAACCACAGAACAACCATTATTGAGACTCAACTGAAATCTTGCTGAAAAGAAGTCCTACAACTACGGACATACAGAAGACGCCATCTTGAGACTGGTAGGATGGGCAGAAACATGGAATGGGCTGGTCCCATACTCTGTGACCATTAAAAACCAGGAGGGATATCTTGGCTGCGGAGGTCCCCACCTGAGGAGCAAGAGGTCCCAACCCCTCCCCAGCCCGGGGTTTCAGTGCCAGGGAGAGAAGTCCCTGTAATTTCTGGTGGTGAAAACCAGCAGAGACTACGGTTGCGTGAGATGGTGGGGGGTTAGAATTCTAGGCACTCCTCTTAAAGGGGCTGCACATGGACTTACTCAACGATGGAATCCCTGGCTCTGAGCTCCAGTGCTGGGGCAGCAGCTCAAAGGCATCAGGAACATACAAAGAGCAACTGAGTTGCTTCAGGGCAGGGGCTGCAGGGGCAGCACTCTCCCAGAGGAGCTGGCAGAAGCTATTGCTTCTTTGTTGAGTCCTTCCCCTCCCTGCATGCAGATGCAGGCAGCAGCCATATCTGAGTCACCATCAAAGTGTCTATCGCCTTGTATCTGGCCCTGCCAAGTGATTCCCTGAGACTTTGGCATACCCAGGCCACTTCCAGTGGCTTTTCCATGCGAACGGCCTATTGTGGGCCTTGTATTTTATGTAGACATTGGCATTAATGTACATATATAGGAAAGGGATTGTGATAAGAGTTGTTGAAATCTCAAACACTTCAGTTCAGATGCCCAGACCCCAGCTGCACAGAGCCTGGAGACGAGGAT
Source organism: Rhinolophus ferrumequinum (assembly GCF_004115265.2). Taxonomy (NCBI): domain Eukaryota; kingdom Metazoa; phylum Chordata; class Mammalia; order Chiroptera; family Rhinolophidae; genus Rhinolophus; species Rhinolophus ferrumequinum. The sequence continues at coordinate 759,204 of NC_046295.1, read as the reverse complement.
GTGCCCCTTCTTTGGGCTTCAATGCCGGGAAGTTGACTCATCTTCTATCAAGACTCCCATGATGGGTAAGTTTTCCATCATGGGAAAAGATTCCAGTCCTGGGGGCTCTGAAACATCACAGTTCTTCACAGCAGCAGTTTGGGTGAGAGCCTAGAAAGATGAGGAGCTCACATGGGGTGAGTCGTGTTTAATACAGCCTTGGAAATCCATCCAGAAATGCCATGTTGGCTGGGGGTCCAGGAGGATGGATGGGTGGGGTAAAACATGAGCAATAGTTTAGGTGGCAATAGAGTGATGACGAGTGGGAGTATGGGCCCCCTTCTTTATTTCCCAGAGCCTAGGAGTTCAAATTCATGGCTGTATTATTCTAACTCTGAATCGTAGTTTCCTCATATGAAAAATGAGGATAATAATTAGCCATAGGCTTTTGTAAGATTAAATGAGATAAATGCTGGTGTTTTAAAGGTAACCTAGAACAAAGTAGGAGCTCAACAAGTGATAGCTAATTATTATGAAAATAACAATGGTAATAAAGTTTCTAGTGTGTGTGGCCCACACACAGAATTGGTGCAAGTGGGAGTTAAACCAGTCTGGCCGTTGTTAAATTTGCAGGAATGCTGGAACCTATTGTTAAACTCAGCCTCCATTAAACATTCAATTACATCCACTTATAAATAAATAGATTATAGTAAATACAGAAGAGTCATCACTTCCTAATTACTTTGCTACATTTTACTATTACTGTGCTCTCGAGGTTATTCACGTGTATTTATCTGTGTGGGGAATTCCATGTGATGGTTGCTACTGTGCATCTCTTTCCAAGGCCATTCAGTAGAGTTGCCACTGGTAGCTTGAAACTGGCTATGGAGAGATCACAAAATCCTACAAATCAGGGCTTTATTTAAAACAGGAGACTATGTTGTTAAATATTTAACAGCACACCTCCTGATATCTATTATTCTTGCTGTTATGAACTAGATTTATGAACATATGAACTAAAATTCATATGTTGAAGGCCTAACCCCCAGTGTGAATCTATTTAGAGATAGGGCTTGTGAGTAGGTGAAAAGGGTTAAATGAGGTTATTAGGGTGGGGCCCTAATCCGATAGGGTTAGTGCCTTTATAAGAAGAGGAAGAAACAACAGAGCTCTCTGTGTCTCTGCTATGTGAGGACACAGGGAGAAGCTGGCTGTCTATAAGCCAGGAAGGGAGCACTCACCAGAACCCACTGTGCTGGCCCCTTGCTCTTGGACTTCCTACCGCTTGGACTGTAAGAAATAAATGCCTGTGGTTTAAATCACCCAGCCTGTGGTATTTTCTTATGGGAGACTGAGCTAAGACACTTGGTGTTGATGGTGGTATCATTAATAAAGTGCAGCATTTGTGCATGGAAAAATTTCCCTCCCTCCTCCTGCCCTACCTCCTTCTTGCTCCCTTCTACTTCCTGCTCCCCTCTTCCTCTTGTCTACCTAACCTCTCCTACTCCTGCACCCATGTGAAAACCCTCCCCTCCAGGCCCTGCCCTAGCTGGGTACTCAGGAGCAGAGCTGTGATCAGCCAGCAGAGGGTGCTGGGATGCCAGCCTGAGCTCTGGGCGGATATCAGGGTCTTGGAGATTGACCACTCAGTTAACCTGTGCTCAGGGGATTCTGGATGCTTGACCTTTATGAGATTTTAGTTTGAAAGATTTTCTCCCATTCTACTCTTAATGTTTTCCTTTGGAGCACAGATTTTTAAATTTGATGAAGTCCAATTTACTTTATTTTTATTTTTTGCTTGTGCTTTTGGTGTCATATCTAAGAAACCATGCTAGGGTCACAAAAGTTTATATGTATGTTTTCTTCTAAGAGTTCCTCCATTGTCCCAGAGCATTTGTTGAAAATCAACTCACCACAAAGGTGTGGGTTGATTTCTGGATTCTCGATTCTATTACATTCATCAATTTCTGAAAGAAAAAAAAGCCAGCTGGAAATTTTATAGTGATTGTGTTTAATCTATAGATCAACTTGGGGAATATGTCAAATCTTTGAAAGGCAAAAGAAAAAGATGTGTGGAGGAAGAGAGATTCTTGCAGACAATCTTGATTGCTAGACAATTGTCCCAATTGGATGTCCCCTCTAGAGCTGTCCTGGCTCAAGCAAGAGGACATCTTGCCACCAGGCACCTAAGGATAGAGGTGAGGTCCTGGTAGGAAAGCATAAGTGAAAACCTCAGTCAGAAGCTGAACTGGGAAAGGTGCCCAAACAGACCCCATCCCAGCAGCTATATTATTGAACATCTATGGCAATATTAATTCAACAACTTTTACCAACTGAAATGTCCCCCTTCCAGGAACAAGAGAATTATGCAGGCCTCAAAGATGATGGGCAGGGATATTTATTGCCTCACTGGTATACTCATATTACCTAAAAACAATAACAGTATTTTTAAAAATAAAGTTGTATAAGGAGGCACATGAGAGCAACTGATAAATGGGATACCAATGGATTCATTTATAATAAGAAGTAGGTCAAAGCATGAGACCAGAATTCATGTTCACTGGTCAGGCACTCTGTCCCTAGAATGGACAGCCATTTAGAAGTCAAGTAGTACTAGATGGCAGCTTGACACATTTCTGAGCAGAGACAGGCAAATGATCTTCATTATTTAGTCTTCTCATGCTTTATGAAGATAATGTCATTATAAAATTAAAGCATTTGAAAATCTTTCTTCTTTATCACCAGCAACCCACCAAGATGGCCTGCATTCATACTGAACCCATGAAGAAGGTGACTTGGGTCATCATCGAGAAGTGCTACGCGCACGACTGGGCAATGACTTCCACACCAACAAGCGCGTGTGTGAGATCACTACTGTTCTCAGCAAGAAGCTCCACAGCATGACACACAACTATGCCACCCAACTGATGAAGCACATTCAGAGAGGCCCATAGAGGTATCTCCATCAAGCTGAAGGAAGAGGAGAGAGAAAGGAGAGAGAATGATGTTCCTGAGGTCTCAGCCCTGGATCAGGAGATCACTGAAGTTGATCCGGACATTAAGGAAATGCTGAATTCTTGGACTTTGGCAGTCTATCCAACCTGCAGGTCACTCAGCCTACTGTTGGGATGAATTTCAAAACACTGCATGGACCCATTTTAATCTTGCTGCTATGCTGTAATAGTTTCAACAAACCATAGACAACCCCCCAAAAAAAAGAAAGAAAAGAAAATATTTCTTTAAAATTTTGAACATAGACCCAAAAGTCAAGAGCCTAATGCAACAGTGTGTGCACCCACCCAGCTCCAACTACCATCAACAACTTCTCTGTGTTTCATTCTCCCTCTCTCCCTTTATATTTGGAGTACTTTAAAACAAACACCAAACATCATGTCCCCCATCTGTAAATACTTTAGGAAAAAAATATATTTTCGTACATAATTACACCTAAAATTAACAATAATTCCTTTATTAAAAATATTCAAGGAAAAATACTTCCCCACACTCCCACCACTATTCAAACCACAATGATTCCACTTCTCTTCTTCCAGTTCTGCAGGAAGTGTGCAAGGACAGGTTCCAGAGTTGCAAGCACAGGGACTCTATCTCCTGTTTCTTCCCTCTCTTGACATGGTATCAAGTTCAGTTCCATGTAGCACCATCAGCTTAACTAGGGGACTTGGGTGATTTTCATTTACCTTTTAAAGTATCTTCCTTACTGACCATTTATTTATTCTTTATAAATATTGCCACAAAAATCTTCAACAAAATACTAGCCAACCAAATTCTGCTGTATATTAAAAGGATCATACACTATGACCAAATAGGACTTATTCCCAGAATACAGAGATGGTTCACCACATGAAAATCAACCAATATAACATAATACATTAAAAGAATGAAAGGGGGAACCCCACATGATAATCTCAATTGCTACAGAAAACCATTTGATAATGTCAAACACCCTTTCATGACAAAAACACTCAAAAAACTAAAAGAAAACTTTCTTAACATGATAAAGGCCATATAAGAGAAATGCACAGTGAACATCACATTCAGTGGTGAAAGACTGAAAGCTTTTCCCATAAGATCAGGAACAAGACACGAATGCTCACTTTTGATTTCCAGTCAAGATGGTGGAGCAGGTAAAAGCTGTGCTTGCCTCCTCTCATGACCACATCAAAATTATAACTAAACTACAGAACAATAGTCTTTGAGAATTGCCTGAAATCTAGCTGAATAGAAGTTCTATAATAAAGGACATACAGAAGAAGTCACCTAGAGACTGGTAGGAGACACAGAGATATAGAATGGGCTGGTCCCCATTCCCACATGTGGTGGTTAAAAATTGGGAGGAATATCTCAGCTGTGGAGGTCCCCCCTGAGGAGTGAGGGGTCCCAGCCCCATGCCGGGCTCCCTAGCCTGGGGTTCCCTAACCCTGGGAAGAGAAATGCCCATAAATTCTGGCTGTGAAAACCAGTAGAGATTGTGGCTGAGTGAGACAGAGGGCTGCTGGAGTCCTAGGTGTTCCTATTAAAGGGAACATGCACAGACTTTCTCACTGATGACTCCTTTACTCTGATCTCCAGTGCTGGGGCTGCAGCTCAAAAGGTGTGAGGGTCATATGGGGAAGAAATGAATTGTCTGGCATAGAGTGAGGGCTGGAGGGGCAGCTTTCTCTCAGACAGACGTGCTGGCAGAATCCATTATTTCTTGTTGGGCCCTCCGACCTTCCAGCTTGCAGACACAGGTGGCCGACATATCTGAGACTCCATAAACCTGGCTAACTCTGTGCAACCCACCCTGGTGAATCCGAGACCCTGTCCCACCCAACTTGTAAGCTCTCCAAGCCGCTTCTAGTGGCTTTTCCATACAAACAACCTATTGTGGCTCATGCTGTGGACTTTCCTAAAATCTCTCAAAGGTTCACAACCCCCAAACAAATAGCATCTGGCCTTGGCATGCCCCATACCTCTTTCTGAGCAGCCCCAATCCTGGCACTAGCTGCAGCTGACCTTGGTTTGAGACTTGGCCTCTCAAGGCACCTCCAAGCTCAATGAAGGAGGCGGCTATTTGTGGATTGTTTTGTAGCTCATGACAGGTGGACCCAGGCAGGGCACAGGCTGTGGCTGAACTTGGCCTGTGGCAGGACCCCTCCCAGGAGGCCCCGGGGCCGGGATACCCATTGGCTGGCTTAGGACTGAGCTGGAGCACCATCTGCCACTTCTGAGGACAACACACCCAAAGGGCAGACTGGGCAGGCACCAGAGCCCTTCTAAAGTGAACCCTACTCTGTAGAGTCAGCCCCTGCACAACAGCTCCTCCACTGTAGTCATGGCCAGTCCTCACAACCAATCAGTCTGAGGGCCAATCCCTCCCACTGACATTCAAATAGCAACCAAGGCTCAAATACAACAGGAAGGCACACACAACCCACACAAGGTACACCTCTGGAACACCAAGCTCGGGTGACCAGCAAGAATGTGCCACTGGGCTCCACAGCACACCTACTTCCTAAGGCCATGCTACTAAGACTGGGAGACATAGCAGCCCTACCTAATATATAGAAATAAACACAGGGAGGCAGTCAAAATGGGGAGACAAAGACACATGTCCCAAATAAAAGAACAGAACAAAGCTCCAGAAAAAGAACTAAACAAAATGGAGACAAGCAATGTACCAGACATACAGTTCAAAACACTGCTTATAAGGATGCTCAATTATGTCAGGGAGAACTTCAACAAAGAGATAGGAAACATCAAAATGAAAATAGAAAACATAAACAAGAAAAAGTCAGAAATGAAGAATGCAACAACTGAAATAATATATTAGAGGGAATCAACTCTAGATTAGATGAAGCAGAGGATCAAATCAGCGATTTAGAAGATAAGGTAGCAGAAAACACCCAATCAGAACGGCAAAAAGAAAAAAGAATACAAAAAGAATAACGATAGTTTAAGGGGCATATGGGACAACATCAAACATACCAACAGTCACATCATAGGAGTACCAGAAGGAGAAGAGAGAGAGCAAGGAAGTGAAAACCTATTTGAAGAAATAATGACAGAAAACTTCTCTCACCTGGCCAAGAAATAGATATACAAGCTGAGGAAGTGCAGAGAGTCTCAAACAAGGTGAACCTAAACAGGCCCACACCAAGACACATCATAATTAAAATACCAAACATTAAAAACAAAGAGAAAATCTTAAAAGCAGCAAGAGAAAAGCAGTTAGTTACACACAAGGGACCTCTCATAAGACTGTCAGCTGATTTCTCAACAGAAACTTTGCAGGCCAGAAGGGACTGGCAAAAATATGTAAAGTGATGAAAAGAAGGGCCTACAACAGGCATTACTCTACCCAGCAAAGCTACTGTTTAGAATCAAAGGACAGATAAAGAGCTTCACAGATAAGGAAAAGCTAAAGGAGTTCATCACCACCAAACCAGTATTACAAGAAATCTTAGAGGGGCTTCTTTAAGATTAAAAAAAAAAAAGCTCTAAAATGTGAATAATAAAATGGCAATAACTACATATCTATCAACAATTACTTTAAATACAAATGAATTAAATGCCCCAATCAAAAGATAGGGTAGCTGAATGGATAAGAAAACAAGACCCTTACATATGCTGCCTACAAGAGACTCATTTCAGAGCCAAAGACACACAAAGACTGAAAGTAAAGAGATGGAAAAAGATATTTCATGAAAATGGAAACAAACAAAAAAAGTTGGGGTAGCAATACTTATAACAGACAAAATAGACTTCAAAACAAGGCTATAACAAGAGACAAAGAAGGACCCAGTAATCCCACTTCTGGGTATTTATCTGAAGAAACCCAAAAATGCTACTTTAAGGGGACCTGTGCATCCATACGTTCATTGCAGCATTGTTTACAATGGCCAAGATGTGGAGGCAGCCTGGGTGTCCATTGGTGAATGAATGGATAAAGAAAAGGTGGTACATAAACAAAATGAAATATTACTTAGCCATAAAAAAGAATGAAACCTTGCCATCTGCAACAACACGAATGGACCTAGATGGTATTGTGCTGAGTGGACAAGTCAGAGAAAAACAAATGCCATATGATTTCACTTATTTGTGGAACCTAAAGAATAAAACAAACAAACAAACAAACAAAAAAACAGAAACAAACTCAGAGATACAGAGAATATTTTGATGTTTGCCAGATGGAAAGGGTTTACAAGGATGGGTGAAAAATAGGGAGGGATTAAGAAGTGCAGATTGGAAGTTACAAAACAGTCATGGGGATGTAGAGTATAGCATAAGGAATATAGTCAGTAATATTGTAATAACTATGTATGGTGTCAGATGGGTACTAGATTTATTGGAGTGATCACTTTGTAAGTTATATAAATATCTAATCACTATAGTGTACACCTGAAACTAATATAATATTGTATGTTTACTGTAATTGAAAAAAAAGAATGCCTGCTTTTGTAGCTTTTATTCAATATAGTACTGGAAGTCCTAACCAGAGCAATTCAGCAAGAAAAATAAATAAAAAGCATAGAAATTATAAAAGAAAAAGTAAAATTATATTTATCCATAGATGACATGATCTTGTATGTAGAAAACCCAAAAGATTCCCCAGCACCCACCCCCCAAAATAACCTATTAGAGCTAATAAACAAATTCAGCAAAGTTGTAGGACACAAAATTAACAGACAAAAATCAATAGCATTTATATACACTAATAATGAACAACCTGTGAAGTAAATTAAGAAAACAGATTTACAATAGCATAAAAATACTTAGGAATTAAAATTCTAAGGAGGCAAAAGACCTGTAGACTGAAAACTGCAAAACATTGCTAAAAGAAATTAAAGATGACATACGAGAACTGACAATTAAGTTTGAGAACTCAGCCTAGAAAAAGTGCTGCATACCTCATTGCTATAGTCACCTTTGAAGTACTACCCTTGAGAGGCTATGCACCAATGCCAGTGCCTAGTCCACCCTTCAAAGCAATTTTGGAACTCTTTCTGGAATGGCCATCAGAGATCTCGTCGTATTACCTTTGATGTCCTGAATGTCATCAAAATGTCTTCCTTTCAATATTTCCTTTATCTTCGGGTAAAGAAAGAAGTCATTGGGGGCCAGATCAGGTGAGTAGGGAGGGTGTTCCAATACAGTTATTTGTTTACTGGCTAAAAACTCCCTCCCAGACAGTGCTGTGTGAGCTTGTGCATTGTCGTGATGCAAGAGCCATGAATTGTTGGTGAAAAGTTCAGGTCGTCTAACTTTTACAGGCAGCCTTTTCAGCACTTCCAAATAGGAAACTTGGTTAACTGTCCAGTTGGTACAAATTCATAATGAATAATCCCTCTGATATCAAAAAAGTTAGCAACATGGTTGCAACAAGTTCACGAACTTAATTGTCAGACCTCATATACATGAAAGGATATTTTGTGTTCATAGACTGGAAGACAGTGTTGTTATGATGACAATACTACTCAGAGCAGTCTACAGATTCAAAATTCCAACAGCAGTTTTTACAGAAATAGAAAATTCATCCTAAAACTCATATGGAATCTCAAGGGACCCTGAATAGCCAAAGCAATCTTGAAATAGAAGAACAAAATTGGAGGACTCACACTTTCCTATTTCAAAACTTACTACAAAGCTACTGTAAGCAAAAGTGTGGTGCTGGCATAAACATAGACATATAGACCAATGGAATAGAATACAGAGCCCAGAAATAAACCTTCACATATAAGGTTGATTGATTTCTGACAAGGGTGCCAAGAATATTCAATGGTGAATTGATAGTCTCTTAAACAAATGGCACTGGAAAACGGGATATACAATATATACAAAAGAACGAAGTTGGACACTTCCTCTGTATACAAAAATTAGCTGAAAATGGTTCAAAGACCTAAATGTAAGAGCTAAAAAAATATAACTCTTAGAAGAAAACCTAGTGGGGAATCTTCATGACATTGGATTTGGCAATGATTTCTTGGATATGCCACCAAAAGCATAGTCAACAAACACAAAAATAGACAAATTGGACTTTATCAAAGTTAAAAACTTTTTCCTTCAAAAGACACTTCCGAAAAGTGAAAAGGGAGTCTACAGAATGGGAGAAGATATTTGTAAATCATATATCTGATAAGGAATTAATATCTAGAATACGAGGTCTGACAATTAAATTTGCGAACTTGTTGCAATGATGTTGCTAAACTTTTTTGATATCAGAGGGGTTATTCATCATGAATTTGTACCAACTGGACAAACAGTTAGCCAAGTTTACCATTTGGAAGTGCTGAAAAGGCTGTGTGAAAAAGTTAGACGACATGAACTTTTTGCCAACAATTCATGGCTCTTGCATCACGACAATGCACCAGCTCACACAGCACTGTCTGTGAGGGAGTTTTTAGTCAGTAAACAAATAACTGTATTGGAACATCCTCCCTACTCACCTGACCTGGCCCCCAGTGACTTCTTTCTTTACCTGAATATAAAGGAAATATTAAAAGGAAGACATTTTGATAATATTCAGGACATCAAGTGTAATACGATGACAGCTCTGATGGCCATTCCAGAAAAAGAGTTCCAAAATTGCTTTGAAGGGTGGACTAGGCACTGGCGTCGGTGCATAGCTTCCCAGGGGGAGTACTTCGAAGGTGACCGTAGTGATATTCAGCAATGAGGTACTCATATGTAGTACTTTTTGTAGAATGAGTTTGTGAACTTAATTGTGTGACCTCATATATAAAGAACTCCTACAAATCAACAACAAAAATATCTCAATTCAAAAATAGTCAAGGACTTAAAGAAACATTTCTCTAAAGAAGATATACAAATGTCCAGTAAGCACATGAAAAGGTGATCAACATCGGTAGTCATTAGGGAGATAAAATTACAGTCACAGTCATATACCACTTCACACCCATCTGGATGGCTATTATTTTTTTAAATGGAAAATAAAGTATGGCAGTTCCTCAACAGGTTAAACATAGTTACAATTTGATCCAACTATTCTCTTCTAGATATCTACTGAAAAGAATTGAAAGCAGGGACTCAAACAGACATTTGTACATCAACGTGTATAGCAACATTATTCGTAACAACCAAAGGTTGCAAACAACCCGTGTCCATCAGCAGATGCATAGATACACAGAATGTGGTCTACTCATACAATGGAATATTATTCAGCCATAAAATGGAATGAAGTTCTGATACATGCTATAACATGGATGCATCTTGAAATTGTGCTAAGCTGTAACAATCACTGCTCCGGAACCTGCCCCAGCAAGCTGACTGCAGCCCCCGCATGGCAGGTGTGAACTCTGAACAGGGCTGGTGAGTCTTGGTCAAGTGCACAGCGAAGTTCAGCTTCTTCCGCTGCCCTATCTAGCGGCTTCCTCTCTCCTTCTCAGGCCCAGATCCCTAATAACCACCTTTCACCACAAACTTTTCTTCAGCGGTCCTTCCTGCTTCCAGAAAACTGAAAGGTGTCACCCCAAGTGGATCTGGTCAACACCAGGGTGAAACTGATGATGCAAGTATTTGGCTAGGGCAGAGTTTTACAGTCTGATGCCACTAGCTCCCCTTTGTCACCTCCCGATGCACATATGCACACGCACACATGCATGTATATACACATGGACACACACGCACTCCATCATGTCCTGAATTCACCACGTCCCCCACCCTCCTGCAGGCCACGCTTGTCCATGATTACACCTCTGCCTCTCTGGGATACTCTTCTTCACCTTCTGTGCCGGCAGACACTAGAGCCTCCTTTAGAACCCCGTCACTGCCACTGCCACCCACTCTGTGACGTGTTGAGTCCTCCAGAGCCAGTACTGCCCCTTTAGAGCTCCTGAGTGCCCCAGGTACATCGGTTGAGTTAGCTGGTGAAGTCTGTTCCCCCAGGGAAGGCTGGGTGCCAGTTTCTGGATTCACAAACACCTGGGTTCAGATTCTGGGTTTCTCCCATATAAGGTGTGTGATCTCTTTGTGCCTCAGTTTCCTCACCTATATAGTGAGAACAGTGATACCTGCCTTGTAACTTGTGAGGCTTACGAGAGATGGCACCTGCATGCAAAGTGCTTGATCAGCTTGGAACAGGGTAAATGCTCAGAAAGTACATTGGGGTCTTCACCTCCATCATCATTGTGTCTGAACCCCCAGGGCCTGGCACAGAGTTTATTGAGTGAATGACATTTGGGCCAAAGATTCATCCTATGGCATGCAGAATGAGTATGTGGGGGACACCATGCCATTCACTGTGCTGGCAACTGGCCAAGGACACCTAACAGGAAAGGCTTTGCCACTCAGCCCACAACTGGACAGCCATGGGCAGAGAGGAGACAGGATTCCAGGAGGAAGGGCTCACACGGGCACTCAGAGCTCTCGAGGGAACAGCAAGGAAGGAGCTGCAAGGCTGCCAACTGCCCACACCCAGGCCAGCCCCCAGCCTGGACACCTGTGCACAGGAGCATCCTGCTCTCACCCAGGGCAGGAGTCTGCTTACAAAGGCAGAGCAGATTTCTGGGAGGACATCACTTCCTTTGCCCCCAGGCTGTCACCCAGGTGTTCTCGGGGGAACACTGCAGGCAGTCCCAGACATTGCCCCGTGCCACGGCTGCCTCTGTTCTCCTCTGCTTTCCTCTTGGTGAGGGGTGGGGGTCCAGGGAGTGGGGGATACTGATGACAGTCCAGTGTCCACCAGCTAAGTCGAATCTCTACGGCGCCTGGCTGGAGCCCCTGGTGTGCGCTGGGCCGGATTGAGGCCCCTGCCCTCCTGGAGCTGACTTTCCCGAGTGGACAAAGGTGCAAAGGTGAATAAGCCATAGAAAACAGGAGGAAATCGAGAGAGATGAAGCCAGGAAGGGGAGCACAGCCCAGGGGGGGTGGGGACAAAGGTGGGAGGGCCACTCCTGAGACTGGGCAGGGCCTAGGGGGCAGTGGCCATAACTAGCCTTGCCCCCCCAATTCATTCATTAAATCCTGAGCCCCATGGTGATGCTGGTAAGAAGTGGGGCCTTTGGGAGGTGATGAGGTCATGAGGGTGGAGTCCTCGTGATGAGATTTGTGTCCTTCTAACGACACCCCCGGGAGCTCCCGCACCTCTCCTGGCACGTGAGGACACAGGAAGAGGTGGGTTCTCACCACACTGCATCTTGTGGCACCGTGATCTCGGGCTTCCGGCCTCTGGAACCATGAGAAACAAGTGTCTGCTGTTTAAAATCCTCCCAGTCTTATTTTTATAGCAGCCTGAATGTACTCAAAGGGATTTGAGGAGACGGGTTGTGACCTGCCTGGAGTCTAAGGACACTCTGCTGCCGTGAGAGAAAAGGTTGGGGGCCTGGGGAAGGACGGAGGGAAGGTGGCTGCAGTAGTCAAGGCAGGAGGCAAGGGGCTCAGGCCTTGGAAGGGGCAGTCGGGACGGCAGGAGGCTGAGGCGGGTCCATCCTTTGCTGTCATATTGAGAAAGCAGATGAGGGGTGGAGGAGTTGGAGCGTGGTACTGAGGATTCTGCTGTTTCTTTATTTGTCAAAGAAAATAGCGTGACTCCTATGTCCTGGGGTGTCGTGAGGACTCAGCAAGATGATATAGCTCAGGTTCCTATCCATGTTGGGGCCCAGTCGGAACTCAACAAGGGTGACCCTGCTTCTCTTAGCCTTACTGTGGCAGCCTGACTGCATCCTTTGGGTGTCACCTTCTCAGGGCATCCTTCCCTGATGCCCTGTCCCCCAACACTGTCACACATCATGGCTCCTCCCTCATGGCTCTAACCTTGATGGCCAGACCAGCTGTCCCTCCTGCAGGAAGCCCACAGTGGCAGTGCTAGGTCCTCTGTCAGCACCTAGAAAAGTCCCTGCCTGTTCCCCTTCCACCACCCTGTCCCCAAGTTCAAAGCTCCATGGTCAATACCTGCCCCATATTCCCATAGCCTTTCCCCTCTCCCTCCTCAGGCCAGTCCCACATGAAGGCATGGAGGGTGGGTTTGGGGGTTCTGAGTCTGGCCATCCTGAGTCACCCTTCTCACAGGGTAAAAAGCAAAACCCAGTGGCGACCTGAGTGATGCAATTGCGTGCTGAGACTCTGCACCGCCTCGGGATATTCCTGCCAAAGCGCACACCCCAATCTAACCATGGGGACACATACACCGGTGTGCACATCTCTGTCCAGCAGCCTCCGTAAGTCAAGGTCAAAAAGACAGAGGGAGAAAGTCTCCCAGATGGAGAAGAAGGAGACAACGTCCTTACGAGGCGTGATCCAGGGCTCGGTCCAAGAACTGGAACCGTGGCTACTGAGGGCGGCGTCAGAGTCGGCCGTCCTGAATCGGATCACTGGATTGCACATGGAAAGGTCGAATTCTTAGGAAACACGTCGGAGCATTTCGAAACTAAGTGGGGGGCGAAGGCGCCCCTTGAGCTAGCAGGTCTCAATCAGCGTGCTTTTGAACGCTGCATTTCCCTCAAAATGCCTGTCTGGTCGTCCGTTTTACTAGAAACTTCAAACAGCGAGCTTGACCATTTCTCCCACTCAACATGTGCTGCGTTACAGTCCCCCAGAAGCTGGGGCGCCCCAGGTGGGCCGGTACGGACGCGAGGCCGGCTCTCGGCACTCCCGGTACACGTGCGTCCACCGCGGGTTTTCCGCCTCACCGGCCCAGGGATGGGGACCCGGAAAATACCAGTGCTTCCGGCTCCGCAACGGCCTATCATGATCGGGGGTGGGCGGGCGCAGGGCATGACGAGACTTGTAGTTGGCGCACGGGCGGGACTACGGCAACCACAACGCTCTGGGCGGTGGCGGCCGAGGCGATGGCATTGGTACGGTCGACCGGCGTGGGACCCGGCCAATCACCGTTTGGGGCGGGCGGGCCCGTGGCACAACGGGCCTTGTAGTCCCGCGGGCGGGACTACCGCACCCATAGTGCCCCGCGCGGCGGGGAGCGCATTGCGGCTGCGCGGCGGCCCAGGCGCCGTCGGGCTGGGCGGTGGCTAAGCGGATGGGATTCCGGCCTGAACCCCGGTGGAAGCGACGCGAGCCGGGCTACGGCCACCATGTCGGCACCGTCCGAGGAGGAGGAGTACGCGCGGCTGGTGATGGAGGCGCAGCCCGAGTGGTTGCGCGCCGAGGTGAAGCGACTGTCGCACGAGCTGGCCGAGACCACGCGCGAGAAGATCCAGGCGGCCGAATATGGTCTGGCGGTGCTCGAGGAGAAGCACCAACTCAAGCTGCAGTTCGAAGAGCTGGAGGTGGACTACGAAGCCATCCGTAGCGAGATGGAGCAGCTCAAGGAGGTGAGGAGCGTGGGCGGCCGCCGCCACGCCCTCTGGCGTCCCCGGCTCGCGCCGCGCCCGGCCCTGACCCCTGATCCGACCCCTCACCCGGGCCTGGCCGACCCTCGAACGGACCCCCGACGCTGGGCTGAGCCGACCACCTAGCCGAGCAGCCCCAGGGAGTCCAGGGTCGGCGTGCACAGCTGGCCTGGAGTCGCTGCGCCCCCTTCGGTTCCGCCCCAGGGAGGGAGACGCGGTCCCCAGGTGTGGTGGCGGCGCGCGTGCAAGAGAACCCGGGCCTTCTCCGGCCAGGTCTGCGGTGGGGTCCTGTCGCCGGTCTGCCTGCTCCTGGTGGCAGGCCTCGAGCACGGTGGGGTGGAGTTCTTTGCGGCGTTTGGCTTCCCGGGTGAGGGGGATGGGGGCGTGAGATGGATGCAGGGAAAAGCCAGGCCTGGTCCTGCATCATCTCCAGGCAGATCACTTCTCTCTGGGCGCAGCAGTCTTCAGTAGTTCCAGTGCGTTCCCCGAGGCCAGAAAAGGGCTGGGAAAGGGGCGTGCCTTGCATGTGGCCGTTATTGCTGCAGGTTGGGGGTCCCCTGTTGTCCCAGGCACAGCTCTCTGACCATACCCACCCCCACTCCCAGTCACTTATCTGGGATGCAGTGCTTTTCCCGCCCACTTCCTGTCCTGGCCGCCCTCCCAGACCCTTCCCTGCAGACTGGTGACAGGTCTGTGGGCATTTGTCACAGAGGGAGCCTTGTGTCTCCTGTGCAGTTTTCACTCCGGGATAAGGGGTGGGACCATCAGGCTGCCTGAGAGCCTAGCAGCAGGACAGCTGGACAGTCCTTCCAAGAAGTAGTTCTCCTTAATGGTTTAAACACCGCTTTTCTCCCAGTCCTTGCTGACTTCTCTAGCCCTGTTGTGGGGGGCGGAGAGGGAGACGTTTCCTTCTAGTGGGACACCCAGGTTTGGACTCAGGCTCTACCCCCTTGCTGGTGACGTGGCTGTGGACAGGGGCCTTAACTTCTCCCTCTGCAGCATTGCCCACCCAAAAGGGTTGTTTTGAGGGGCATATACTTGAAAAGGAGGGGCACGGTGTCAGGTGCGCTGCCTGACAGTGTGCCCCTTGCCCCGCTGACTCTTCCTCGTCCTGGTGGCCTCTTGGCCCTTGGTTCTGGGATGCACCGTGCTAGGTGTTTTCCCCACTGCCCATCTCCTGGCACCAACGCTCCCAGAGGCCTCAGGCAGGTGTCCAGACTGTTCAGAGCCTCCCTGCCCCACTGGGGACACCAGTAGACTCGTCTTTTGAAGTGGGGAGGAGAGAATGAATGAATCCACGCTAACGCTTAAATCCATGCCTGGCCGAGCAGGTGTGCAGGGGAAGCAGCAGTGAAGAGCATGTGCGGGTTGGGGGAGGCAGGTGGCGGCGCATCTGATCCTCGGTCCTGTCACCTGTCAGCAGGTATTGGGGCCTCCTCTGAGCCCGCTTGGCTGGTACTGGATCTAGACAAGAGAGGTGATATGTGGCTCCTCCTGCAAGGGCCCCATCTTGGTGTGTGGGGGGGCGGGGGGCGCTGCACCATGATGGAGGGAGGCCAGGAGACTGTGAGAGTATGGAGTGGGAGCACCTTCAGCCCCATTCTGGTCTCCCTGGGGAGACCCCCCCAATCCTACCTCCCCACAGCACTCATAGCCCCCTTCTGTGTTCACAAGCTCACGTTCGTGTCCGCTCTAAGAACAGACCAGACCTACTGTCCCAGAGGGAAGTAGTTCTCACTAAGGGACCTTTCGGTTGTCAGCTCGTTTCTATTGGACACAAACATTTTGGCCAATGCAAGAATCTTGGCTCTGCTTACTGGGGTGTGTCTAGACGGCGGGTCCCGGAGGAATTGAGAGGCAGGTGTGTCAGTCTCTGCAGGTGTTCTTCAGGCACCTGCTTGCTTAGTTTGTTGTCACCTCCTGGCTCTTGCACACACTGGTATTTGGCCTTGGGCACGTGGCCCTGTGTCCTGAACTTCAGTTTCCCCCCGTTGTGGCAGAAGCCAGAGGAAGGTGCATCAGTCTCAGTGATGTTACTACTGTGTTTCCCCGAAAATAAGACCTAGCCGGACTAGCAGCTTTAATGCGTCTTTCGGAGCAAAATTAATCTAAGACCTGGTCTCTTATTATGTTACATTACATTGTATTATAGTATATTATACTATACTATATTATGTTATATGACACCTGGTCTTATATTAAAATAAGACCAGTTCTTATATTAATTTTTGCTCCAAGAGATGCATTAGAGCTGATGGTCCGGCTAGGTCTTATTTTCGGGGAAACACGGTAGAAAGCTTGCACCAGTTCACTCACACCCATGCCAGCACAAGCTCTGTCAACCTCTTTAGTTTTGGCCAGTGTCATACCTGAAAATATTAACTTGTATTTTAAAAACCAAGATTTAAATAGACAATATTTGTTAGGTCCTTTTTTTTTTTTTTTTTGTCCTGTAGAGAGGTGAACCATCTTCATTCTCTTAAAACTTTATTTCTTGAACTAAAGTGGATTCAGTTACTAACAAATTACGCTGCCAGTGGAGTTGCCTGGACTTGGGCCCCGCACTTGCAGGTCATCCTGTGTCTGAAGGAGGGAAGCTGACTGGCCGGCCGAGGTCAGTGGGCCCTGCCCAGAAGGGAGCGCCCGCAGTGCCGGCCCCGCAGCCTTCTGCACGTGACGAGGGTGCGCGTCTCCTTGTCTGTGTCCTGCTGACACCGTGGGGCGGGGGACCTGTTGGCCCATTTTGCCTAATCATTTTCCTAGTGATTGAGCCTGGATTAGTAAGTCCCAAGTCCCACTGAGCCCCTTCCCTGCCATGGTGGGGAAGAGAATTGGATGGACTTTGGTCATCCACGCAGTGTTTACCGTCCTGAGTGGCTGTGGGACATCTCACGCTGTGTCCTCTGCAGCTTTAAGGGGGCAGGTGTGCTGGGGTGGCAGCTCCAGTCTGGTGGGCTTAGGTAGGTGCTGTAAGTGGGTTAAGTGGGTGGTCCTCATGGGTGGGGACGTGAGGGCCGGAGGACACGCCTCAGGCCAGGCGCGGGCCGATGCGTCTCGGCTCCGGAGAGAGTGGGAAGGCAGGTCTGGATGCCCTCCTGCCTCTGTGCCGCCTCTGAATCTTGTCCGCGGTGGGCATATCTTGGTGAAGCAGCAAGTTCAGTGAGCAGCGGTGTGTGAAGGGCGGGGCACAGAGCCTGGCACAGCTTGGCACACAGGAAGTGCTTACTTTGTAAGTGACTGCTGGCTGGTGTCCTTAGCTCCTCTCCACTCTCTCAGGCTTGGATCCCCTCAGCCACCTGGCCTCTGCTCCTCGTCAGGTCGGGAACGGCCCTATTGCGTCTCCCAGAGGGCCCCAGGTCTGCTGTCTGGGGCCTCCAGCTTGGCTCAGCCTGCGCTGCTCTTAACCATGGGATGCATGGAAGCCAGGAGGACCGCCCCTGCCTCTGGACTTGCCTGAACCCAGCTCCCAACCCTTGGCGTCCTTCTTGTCCTGCAGGCTCAGCAACCACATGAAAGGCCGGGGCAGAGCGGGTGGAAGCATCCTCCATCCCACCCCTCTTATAATCTCTCCCAGAGGATGGAGAGATGGAAGTAGGGGTGGGTGGGAGTGACTGAGGAAAGCCCAGCAGCTCAGACAGCGAGGGAAGGGGTCCTCAGCACCAGGCTCCTGTCCATAGTTTGCACAGGAGTCACAGCCATGAGCTGGTTTATTCCCATGGAGGAGGGTGGTGGGAGGGCTGCCCCTGGGCCTCACCCCCGTAGCTGAGCTGCTCCTGCCGTAGCCTCCCGACGGCCCACTGACTCCCACAGTCCCCACACCAGCCAGCGGGTCACCACCTTCTTGTGTTCATTGTAGCTGGGGAAACTGAGATGCAAAGAAGCTACGCTTCACTCAAGGCTGTGAGCCTTGGCAACTGTCCCTAGAGGGCAGGTATCTGCTGAGGAGAGAAGGGCAAGTGGAGGCTTCCGTGCAAGGCCAGGCTCTTCGAGTGTGTGTCCTGAGTTTGGCGGAAGCCTATAGGGAGTCTCCTGCCCCTCTGACACTGCCCTAGGACTTGGAGCACAGAGCCTTTGGGGGCTCTGGGAGTCCAGGACCTTTTGGAGCCAGGCTGTGCAGTGTTCTGCTGTCAGACTTGGGTCCGGGGAATGGAGAGGTGCTGAGGTGGCCCTGTCCCCACGGATAGATAGCCAGGAGAGGCAGCTACAGGTGTCAAAGGCAGTGTCCCCAGGGCACTGTAGCTGCACTGTTGGGCACCGTCCCCTGTCCCACGGGCATACGTAGTGTGTGTCTGGCGGGAGGCTGTCGATCAGTGTTACGGCCTCTTCGCTTTGAAAGCCGCCAAGATGGCTCCGTCCCCTGTGCCGTTTGTTTCCTTCTGTGGGCCTGGGGGGAGGCAGTGCAGCTCAGCATCCCCAGGCATGGCCTTGCACGTGGGGCTGCCATGCTGTGACAGAGCTGCGTTCCTGCGAGCAGGGCGGGAGGGAAGCCTCCCTGGGCTGGGGCCCTGTGGCCTGACAGTGGCGCTGGCTGGGCAGGCGAGGAGGCGCCACGTGCTGTCGAGGCCATGGTACCACCCTGGCTGCAGGCAGGGATTGGCCCCCCCCCCCGGGCCCTCCGTTGCTGTGTGGCCCTGAACGTGCAGCTGTGCCCAGTGGGGTCAGGGCAGTGAGTATGGTGCGGGGCCCTATGGTGAAGGTCCTGCGCTTGCCCGTGGCGGGCAGGGGTTGGGTCTCTCTGGACCTGAGCAGCCGCCTCTGGCCAGGTCAGCATGGGCTCCAGCTGGGCACCCCCTTACTTCCTGTGAAGGAGGAGATCGGCTTCCTCTTGTCAGTTTGGGGCAGCTGCCTCCCCTCTCCCCCATCAGACACACTTCTCCACGTCAGTGAAGGGTCATTACACACACTGGGGATAAAGAAAGATGGGGTTTCTTCTTAGTGAAGGGAGGGGGGCTGGCTGGGACCCTGCAGCCTCTGACAAATGAGGCGACCCTGGACCCTGTGTGTTTTCTGGTGTTCAGAATGTGGGTCCCCAAGCCGTGCCCCAGAGCAGAGGGCCCGGTGTGGCTGCCCAGCTGCTGTCCCAGGTGGACCAAGAGGTGGGGCTGCCTGGCCAGGTGGGGCAGGGGGTCAGTCTCAGGCAGAGATGACATCAGGACGAGTACGGCCCAGCTGCTTTCTTACAGTGTAACACATTTAACAACTGTCCATTTTGGGGGCATCAGAAAGTAGAAATGAGCAGTGTCTCTGTGGGAATTACGTAGGAAGATGGTAACAAGCATGAGGAACAGCTGGGCATTTCTAGCTGTCTTGTTCCTCTGTATGTGCGTGAGATACAGAAGACACCGTAGAAATTAGGAAGTGCTTTGTGCGTCTGTAACAGTTGTTTTTAAAAAGACAAAGAGTCTGGTGTTACCCTGAGTTGCAGAGAAGCAGGTTTCATTCAAGCAGATGAAGACTCGGAAGTTTCTGTGGGTTCGGAAGGAACTGTGCACTTTCTATCTGGTGTGTGGCACATGAAATAGTTGTTGTGGTTTGCATTTCACAGGTTTGCTTTTCTAAAGGCAGTTTTATGCCTCGCTCCCCTCCTAAATGGCTTCCCCCTTCCTTAGAGGAAGTTGGAAGCGTAATAGAGCGGAGGGAAAGTGGGGTTGGCTCGCGTGTCTGCCCGCCCGGCCGCTCCGGTGGCCCCCCCAGCTCTGGCTGCTTCTCTCTGCCTCCTTTCCTCAGTAGTGCATTGGTGTGTCGTGCTGAGACAAACAAGCACTGTTTTTTATAAAATGTTACCATAGGGCAATTTTCATACCTGACAGAATTACCAGTGAGTCCCTGATGCCGTCTCCTACCCAACCTACCCAGCCATCATTTGGATCCCCCATTTTGGGCTCATAAATGTAGCTTTCTGGTCACTCTGTTTGCATCAGGAGCCAAGCAGTGTCCGCTTGGTGCACTTGTGCGGGCCTCCGCTTCTCTACAGACACAGCTGCGTGTGCCTGTCCTGCAGCTGCCCAGCCTGCCTCCCTCCCTGGTGGGGACCTAGCTGCACTCCCCAGCCCCATGCAGGCCTGACACCTCACTCTTAGCTTTTTTTTTTTTTTTAGATTTTATTGGGGAAGGGGAACAGGACTTTATTGGGGAACAGTGTGTACTTCCAGGCCTTTTTTCCAAGTCAAGTTGTTGTCCTTTCAATCTTAGTTGTGGAGGGTGCCGTTCAGCTTCAAGTTGTTGTCCTTTCAGTCTTAGTTGTGGAGGGCGCAGCTCAGCTCCAGGTCCAGTTGCCTTGCTAGTTGCAGGGGGTGCAGCCCACCATCCCTTGCGGGAATCGAACCGGCAACCTTGTGGTTGAGAGGACGGGCTCCAACCAACTGAGCCATCCGGGAGCTCAGTGGCAGCTCAGCTCAAGGTGCCGTGTTCAATCTTAGTTGCAGGGGGCGCTGCCCACCATCCCTTGCGGGACTCGAGGAATTGAACCAGCAACCTGGTGATTGAGAGCCCACTGGCTCATGTGGGAATCGAACCGGCAGCCTTCGGAGTTAGGAGCATGGAGCTCTAACTGCCTGAGCCACCGGGCCGGGCCGGCCCCGACCCACTCTTATCTTTTCTTAATGTTTTCTGTTCTTAAAAATTGGCCAGAGTGATGCCTTCAGCTGATGCGTGGCCTGGCTCTTGCATTGCTGGGTCATTGTCACCCATCCAGTTCGTTACACCAGCCTTTACTGCACTTACAGTGCGTGCCGGGGCTCGTGGTCACTAACCTCCTGTGTCCTGATGGATGCTTAGGGGTGCCCAGCTCCCTGAACCGGGAGTGAGGAGCGGTCTTTGTCTGTTCCACAGGTGGGGCTGCCAGGGCTCAAAGGGAGGGCTGATGGCCCAAGCTGTGGGCTAGCAGTGCTTGATATGACCTAGAGTGGCCCCTCCCCGAGTCTCGGTCTCCTTGTTTTAGGCCAGTGCAGCCCTGAAGTCCTGGCAGTGGCCCAGCTGCTCCCTTAGTGACAGGTCAGGGTGCACCAGGGCCCCGTCTATAGGCTGCTGTCATCTGCAGCCTGGGATGATGCCCTGGGTGCCCCTCCTTCCTTCCCCCTCAGACCCTGTCTCACACACGCTGCAGGGGTCCAGGTTTCCCCACCAGCCTGAGGGACTCCCTGGGTGTTGCAGAGCTGTGACCCAGGGTGGGACGGAGAGGACACTGGCCTCTGGAAGGGGGTGTGTCAGTCGGGCTGTCTGCAGTTGTGAGCCCAAAGCCATGCCTGCTGTCACATGTAGCCTGGTGCAGATGGGGTTGCGGGTATTCCGAGTGGGAGTGGGGGTGGGGGTAGGGGGGCAGACTCCCACAGCTGTGTCTTCAAGCCTGCATTGTCATCCAGTGTTGTCGACTTGGCCACCATGGCCAGTGTGGTGAGGGACACATGGGGCTGTACTGGGTTAGATTGATTTCTGTTGTGAAGCAGTCAGTTCTGTTGTGACACTTGTTTGGAAAGTGAGATTTGTTCCAGAGTGGATGATGTTTGATGGAATAATGTGAGCTAAATGAGATTTTAGCATTTGCTTATGTATGAACTTGTCCCCAGAAAACACCGGTGAGCACAGAACCTGCACCCAGTGACCCACCCACCTGCATCTGTGCCCCTGTCCGTCGGGGTTCAGGCGGCCCACCTTCCTCACCAGGGACACCTTGCCCACCGCAGACCTCAAGGCTGTGTCAAGATAAAGTGCCATGTGTGTTACAGCACTATGTCTTTTTAAAATTATTTGATGTGTAACACTGTGCTGCCTTTCTTGGTTAGTTCTAAAAAGTAAGGTGCTTTAGAAAAGTTTTTGATTTACAGAAAAATTGTGAAGTTAATCGAGTTCCTGCGTATCCCGCATCGTTTTCTCCTTTCCCTGGCGTCTTACATTCATGTGGCACATTTGTCACAGTTCATGAGCCAGTGTCTGTGCATCTTCATTAACTGAAGTTCATACTTTATTCAGATTTCCTTGGTTTTTATCTGCTGTCCTTTTTCTGCTCCAGGGACAGCATCCAGGATCCACAGGACAGCTAGTTGTCACATTTCCTCAGGCTCTTCTTGGTTGTGACAGTTTCTCAGACTTCCATTGTTTTTGGTGACTTTGTGGAGTGCCCCTCATTTGGGATTTGTCTGAGCTTTGTCTCATGATTACAGTGGGGTTGTGGGTTTGGGAGGAGGGCCACAGAGGTGAGGTGCTGGTCCCCTCACGCCCCATCAGGGCTCAGTGACGCCCTGTGGCGCTGGCGCCGATGCCCTGGCTGGGGGTGTGTGGGTGTCTCCGCTGTAAGGGTGCTCTCCACCGCCATCGGCTGTGCGGCCCACTCGAGGGTCACGCTCCCCTCCCTGACCGGGCGGCTACGTACAGGATTTGGAATTTTTCTGGATGGGAGCCTTGTCTCTTCCCTTTTTCTTTATTTACTCGTCCCTTCGTTTCTACCGGTCTGTTGGGTTATGATCCAGTACTGCTTTATTTTCTTGCTCAACTTCTTCCAGACTTGGGTCCTGGCAGCTCTGTCATTTGTCTCTTGTGCCCCTTTGAGATTCCTGTCATCGTGATTTTATTCCTTCCCTCCCTCCCTCTCTTTTCTTAGCAGGTCTTCCCTTTTCTGTGCTGTAAGATGCCCTGGGCCCATCCTGTCAGAAAAGCCCTGGAATCAGCCATTGATCCAAGTGCCCTGGAGCGTCACTGCTGCTGGGCCGGGAGCTGATGTGTACTGGCCTGTGGACACGCGCCTCTAGAAACATGTAGCGATGTAGCCACCTGCATGTATGTTAAGCTGACGTGAGTTCATCCTGCTGTGCCAGCTCTAATCCATCACCACGTGGTTGTTTGCACCTCCTCCCCTCGCTTATCTGTAACATCCCTGTAGCAGGGAGACACCTGCTGCCCTATCGGCCCAGGTACGTGACCATCCTGTCCCAGCACTTGTCACAGTGGTGTCAGAACTGTTGATCTGAACCCCCTTGGGATACAATTTATTATTTCCTTTGCTTTGGTCTTACTCTACTTATTTCCAAATAAGTTCCTTAAGCAAGCATCTTATTCTCCCTACCCCTTCAGTGAGGTAGTTTTGTCCATTTGTAATACAGTTGGACTGTTTTACTGCATTCTACATTCCATCCTGGGAGCCACTGACCTCTTAAATGATTTTTTAAAATTTGCATACATTAGGGCTCACTCTTTGGGCCGTAGAGTTACCTGGGTCGTGACAAATGAACAGTGGCATTGATCTACCATTAAAGTATCAGACAGAATTGGTTCGCTACCGTAAAACATCCCGTGTCAACACCCTCCCACCGGGAACCCCTGGGAACCACTGATCCCGATAGTTTTACTGTCTCCCTAGTTTTGCCTTTTCCAGAAGGTTATGGCATTGGAATCATACAGTATGCAGCCTTTTCAGACTGGCTTCTTTCACTTAGCAGTATGCATTAAAGATCCGCCTTTATGTAATTTCATAGCTTTTTTTACGATCACAATAATGTTTCATTGCTTGCATGTACCACAGTTTATCCGTTCAAACTGGGTCTGTTGGTTGCTTCCCTTTTGGGGCTTTATTAATAAAGCTGCTATAGACTTCCTTGTGCGGGTTTTGTGTGGACATGTTTTCAGCCCATTGGGTAAACACCAAGGAGTGTGACTGGTGTGTGGTAGGGTAAGAGTATGCTTAGTTTTGTAAGAAACTGGTGTTCTGGCTTCCAAGGTGGCTGCCCCATCCTGCAGTCCCACCGGCAGCGAGTGAGAGTTCCTGTTGCGCCCTGTCCTCGTCAGCACCGGGTGTTGTCAGATTTCCGGGTGTCAGCCACTCTGATAGGTGTGCTCGTGTCTCGTGGTTTTCATTTGTATTCGCCTGCTGACTTCAGATGTGGAGCATCTTTTCAAAGTGTGCTTCTTTGCCATTTGTATCTCTTCCTTGGAGAGGTGTGTGTTCTGAGCTTTTACTCATTTTAAAATTGAGTTGTTTGTTTTCTCATTGTTGAATTTTAAGAGTTTTTTTATCTATTTTGGATACAAGTCTTTGCAAATAATTTCTCCAGGTCTGTGGCTTGTCTTTTCACGCTTCTGGTGTTGATTGTCATCACCAAACCCAAGGTCACATAGATTCTCATCCTATGTTTTATTCCACAATTTTATAGTTTTGTATTTTATGTTTATGTCTACAGTTCATTTCGAGTAGTTTCTGTGAAAGGTATAAGGTCTGTGTCCAGATTAATTTATTGCATGTGGATATTTGTTGTTCCAGCTCCATTTGTTGCAGACTATGATTTTTCTGTGAAATTGCTTTAGCTCCTTTGTTACAGATCAGTCGCTGTGTGTGTGGCTCTGCATCTGGCTCTCTGCGCCCATTTTCAGTCCCACTGATCTATGCAGTTGTCTGTTTGCCAATACCCTGCTGTCTTGATTGTGTGGTCCTGGTTTTATTTGGTTCCTATCTTTTTTATGTGTTACTGAGGAATCTTTTTCTTCAGCCCTGGGTTTTTGTTGTATGACTGCACATCTGGCTGGGGTCTGCAGCCCCGGCTTCAGCCCGGCACTCTGGGATTAGTCCTTCTTACTGTCAATCAATGGTGATCTTTTTTTTTAATCCTGAGAAAAAGTAATGCAATGCACATGTTTAAGAAGAAAAATCACTAGTACAGTTGGTCAGACTCTCGATAGAGGCCCAGTGTGAGGCTCTCTCCGTCTCTAGGCCTTTGTGCCCTTGTCTGTTAAGTGTTCCCCGGGACCTTCCCTCTGGGCTCAGCTTGCCAGGCTTGACTGTACTACTGGAAAACCACGGGCAGGCTGCTAACCTGACTGCCTCGTGCCTGCCAGCAGTGCCTTTCTTGCCTGCTGGCCTCTGGAGTCGGGCCCCTTCCCCGGAGACCCGCCGCGCAGCCTCTCCCCACTCCTGTTCCCCCTCTGACTGCCCCGGGCAGCTCTGCAGGAACCCAAGGGTAGTGGCTAATCTGGGAGACGCACACCTCTTCCCTGCTCTCCTGGCGTCAGTCCCATCTCCACGGTGGTGCCTGTGACCACCTGTGACGGCTGAGGTCTGGAACTGTTCCCGTGTGTTCAGGGCCCCGGGGGCAGTGAGGTGCGGGAGGGAGCGCACCTGGGCCCAAAGCCAGATGTTGGTGTCGCACTGTCCTTGGCTGCAGTTTGCAGGGAGGGTGCTGTGCAGGGAGCAGCGCTTGCCTGTGAAGTGGACCCAGGATGAGTGTGGAGCGGTGGATCCTGGGCACCGTGCCACACTGTGCTGGGGTGTGTGCGTGTGTGCGCCTCACAGAGAGCACAGGAAGGGTCCCTCAGGCCTCACCTACCCTCCACCCCGACTCCCAGGTATGCAAGGTGGAGGGTCGAGGCTGGGAGACCAGATGTCTGGTTTTAGCTCGGACTCCCAGCTCCCTTCTCGGCGTCAGCTTCTACCTCCTTTCAGTGTCCTAGTTCCTCGGGGTGCGGGAGCCCCTCGTGGCAGGTGCCTTGGGGCACCTGGGACTGACCTTGCCAGGGTGACTTACAGACAGACACCAGATGTGGGGGACACTAGGCCCTTGAGACCCTCCTCTCACCCTGGCTCCCGCCTCCTAGAGCCCCTCTGGGGACACGTGAGCATCAAATCACCACAGCCTCGCCTGCCTCTCCAGAGGCTCCATTCCTACTCTGCTCTTGTCCCGAGGCCACACAACTCTGGGTCCTTGCAGGGGACACAGCCTGAGTTAGACTCTCTGGGCACTTGCTGACCTTCCTAAAATGGGCTAATAACTTGAGAAAATGTGCTGAGAATGAGAAAACCCGGCCGCTTCAACCCAGCCACTCTCCTGGTGTGTCCAGCCTAACATGTCCCAGCTGCCCTGCTCCAGCCGTGCTCCAGGCCTGGGACAAATGGGAGCTGGACAGCTGCCCTGACTGTAGGCCATTGAATGGAGGTTTTTGTGTCAGGCAGCCAGCTGCTGTGGAAGATGGTGGCTTGTCCCCAGACCCTAGGATTGACCTCTGTGTCCCTGGGTGGAGGAGCCAGGGTCTATGGAGACCACCACCAGCTCTGGGGTTCAGCTGGCCAAAAGCCTGTCTGCTGACACTGAGGCAGTTGGGATGTAATCTTCTCTAAATGGTGCCCCATTCTGGCTAAATCCCTCATGCCTGAGAGTGGATCCTAGTTTTCTAAAAGTAGCTTAGTGTTTGGACACTGCCCAAGGCA
This sequence comes from Rhinolophus ferrumequinum, assembly GCF_004115265.2. Lineage (NCBI taxonomy): Eukaryota > Metazoa > Chordata > Mammalia > Chiroptera > Rhinolophidae > Rhinolophus > Rhinolophus ferrumequinum. Next base: position 732,732 of record NC_046295.1, on the reverse strand, counting down.
GCTGGAATGAACAGTTGGTGATGGGATGGCAGTGGGGTGTGCGACAACCACCACAGTCTGTTCTTCTGATCCCACAGCCAGCGTGTCGGTGCTCTGAGGGGAAACTGAGGCCGGAAGCCACACAGTAGGAAGGGAGGGCTGGTGGAGGACGTGTCACACACGTACCCCTTTTTGGCTTGGGATGGATGTGGGCCCTTGCCATGCTAGTCTGATGGATTAGCGTCATCTGCCAGGCAGGGCATGCAAATGTGCCCACAGCCTCCGTCCTGCCCCCCGTTCCTGCAGGGACCTGAGCACTCTTCCCAGGCTCCTTCCTGCCCCCCTGCCTGGTGAGGCTGTTGGGGCTTCTTGGGCTCCAGCTCTACCCCCACCCCACTCTTTCCCCAGCACACCCCACCCCTCCCGGGATACCCCAGCTCTGGGAACCACTTTGTTACAAAGAAGAAAAGTGGTTTTTCGAGTGAGAAGCCTTGTGGTGCCAATTGGGCAAATCATCTGACCTCACTGAGCCTTGGTTTGCTCACTTGTGAAATGGAAATGATGAAAGTTTCTACTTTGCAGGGCTGTTGTGAAGATCAAATGAGATCATACCCAACTGTCTCCTTGGGGTGGTAGCCAGGCCTTCCCAGGGGCCTGGGGCCATGCCCACCACCAACTATCTGCTCAGGAAATGCCCTTTGAGCAAGGGAGGAGGGAATGGGTCTGGGGGTCCTGCTTGGAGCGCCCCCTCACCCAGGTGAAAGGTCAGGAAGAGCTGGCTGAGGGTGGTGAGCTGAGGTCTCTCATGGAGTGCTCACGGGCTCCCTTTGGGTGGTGGCGGGTGCATGAGAACCTGGGGGGGCAATGGGTCTCTGCTGACTTGGGTTCCGGTGGAAGCGCCTGCAGAGCCAGTGTAATGAGGGAATTTCCTGCAGACCAGGGTCACCTGGTGAGCTTTCGGGCACTCCAAAGCCACACCCAGACGGGCCAAATCAGTCTGGGGTGGGACATGGGTGGGACTCGGGAAGCAGCAGCGTTCACGCCTGAAAGGACCCCTGTGCAAAGGTGAGTTTGGGAGTCCCATCCTGCCTTGGACCAGAGCCCTCCCTGCCCACGAGGGTGGAGTCACTCTGCATGTATTTTGTCTGTATCTGTCCGCCTGGGTCCGACCTGGGGGCCCAGGAATGCCCCAGCCCCTGTCCACATGTGGGTGGAAGGGCCCGCCTCTATGTCTGCATCTTGGCCAGGACGGGGCCACCACGTGCCCTAGGGCTGGGCCTGGAGAGGACCCCTCTCTGGAGGTGTGTGTGAGCCGAGGACAGACCCCGGTAGAGGGGTGAGGCTGGGGGCCATTCTGTGTCCGGGTCACTGGTGGTGTGTCTTATGCTGGCTTGGGGAACAGTAAAGAGGAGGTGCCTTTTTCACAGAAAGTGCAGTCCCCCAGTCTCCCCAGCAGACCTGGGGAGACTCCTGTCCATTCACTGGACCTGCTGTCTCCTTCCACCCACTTGTGGTGTGGGCCTATCACCCCCTGCAGTGTCCCCATGTCCCCCGTATCCTCCAGTTCATCCATAGGTATTTACCGAACACCCGTCACTTGCCAGGTGTGGGCTTGCCGCTTCAGCAGGCACCCCACTAAGGAGGCGCAGACGTGGGGCCAGGTCTGGGGTGCCTGCGTGACCGGTGCTAGTGTTCTTCCCCGGGGAGGCTGCACTGTGTGTCTGAGGGTGTGGGCCTTGCCTGCCCCCGGCCCCACTCTGTGTCTGTGACTGGAGAGCACCCTCGGGTGGCCTGGGACTGAGGAAGTTCTACAGAGTGGGAAGCTTCCGGGGTGGCCCCAGTACTCTCCCTGCCTGCCTCTGCTGTCCCCCTCGTGACACCCTGGCTCTGAGATGTGGCCCGATGGGGACCCAGCGGGGACGTCACAGGTCTGTCAGCCTTCCCGAAGGGTATGTCTCATGTAGAAGCCCTGCCCGCCCCATCACGGTGGTTTCCCCGCCGAAGACTCCCATGAGCCGCTCCTGCAGCTCCTGCTTGCCAGTCCTGCTCGCCCAGGAGACCCAGCTGGCCACCTGTCAGGATGGGTGGGCTTCATCGGGAGGTGGGCAGGCTGCACGGCTCAGGCCCACCGGTAACCTCCGGGATGGGTGCTTTTGGAGTGACTCTGGCTGCTGCCCAGAAGAGTCTGTCTTGTAAGCAGCTCTCATTTTAAAATTGGGGCATAATTTACCTATAAGAAGATGCAGGGTTGTTGCACTCCTGTGGGTGCCCCTTTCGTGGGTCCTCCTTGTGTGCCTCCCCGTCCCACGCCGGGCAGGCCTGTGGCCTCACTGCAGTGAGCAGGTTCTGTGCTAGACTTCCGTGCTGACAGCTGTGTCCCGGCGGCCTTGTGTCTGGCTCCTCTGGGCGTAGAGTCCGGTTGGTTTTCTCTGAACACCACGCTGTGTGGTGATGTCTGAGTCCCCAGCACCTCCCTTTGCGGGACCTTGGGGTCTCCCGTGTGTGAGGCTTGTGGGCCTGCGCTTAGACCTTTTTCAGCAATTCCCATGAGGTGAGCCATCTCCCCTTGTCCAGGATGGACATACATACAACAACGTTGGTCCCTGGCAAAACGACCAGGCCCTCTGCGGGCTCTGCCCCTTCAGTTACCCAGTGACTCGGGGTGGTGGGGCTCAGTGCCAGGAGGGGCATAACCTCCATAAATCCTGTGAAGTAGGGCTGGGAGTCAGCAGGAGCCGAGTGTGGCCAGCTTTAGCCAGATCTGGGCATTAGCAGGCACTGCTCCCATAAGCCAGAGCACTCCAGACTCCCGGTCCCAGACCCTGAAACTGGGAAGGCCTCCTGGCAGGTGTGCCTGGACCTGGGAGCCGACGCTTCTGGCTCCCCTTGTAATTCTGAGGCTCGGGCTGCTGAGCAGTGAGCCATGGGTCCACGTCCTGGCTCTGCACCCACCTCCTCTGCCTCTTTCCTGTCTTTGTGACGGTTCCCCCGGGAAATGGTACGAAATTGCTTGTTCTCAGAGTTCAGTTTTTCATTCTCACCTGTGAAAGGAGATCCCTCCTGGGAGAGAAACTAATGGGCTCACGTTGGCCCAGACTGTGAAGTGCACAGGCCTGCTCTGCTGCCCCTCCTGGGACCCCATAGCGGTGGGGAGGCTGCAGAGGGCCTGGCGGGAGCTGGGGATGCGAGCAGAGCTGACCCTGGGCCTTGGAGCTGCTCCGTTTCTGGGTGCTTTGGGGCCTTCCGCAGGACGGCTGTCCTGGGTGGGTTGATTGTGGCTGCAGCCATTCTCACGCCCCTCTCCCCTACCTGTCTGTTGGTGCACGTGCCTTGTAGGGGCCTAACTTGTTTCTCCCCAGTTGCCAGCAAGGCTGTGTGGGTGATGGGAGGGAAGCGTGTGGCCCAGAGTGGACCTGCAGTCCCTTTCTCGTCCCCCTTCCTCACTGGACCTTCGTTCTTATGTCAGGTTTTTGCTGAAGTGCACTTATGGGAAATCAATCCCTCATCTTGTCTGTGAAGCTTTCTGTCTCATCAGTAAGGAGTGATTGTGCTCCCGGGGGTGTTTTGCCACTGGGGGTACATTGGTTTGGGTTTCATTGATCTTTTAGCTGTGGTTCCATGCAGGAAAACACAGCTCTCAGCGCAGGTGCACTGCCCCGGGAACACTGGCCATCCTGCTGCACCTTCTCCCATGGCCGGGCTCACAGTGGTGGTCTTCTAGCCACGTGCTTTTGGGTAACGTTTCAGGTTGGTTTTCTTCTATTTCAGTATTCACTTTCAGAAGTCATTTTGTTTACTTTTTATTGAGATTAATTTACTGTTGTTAAACCCTATTTTAATAGTTCAGAAAATGTCATATTGCACTCTTTTTTAATTAAAATAAGCTTTTTTTTGGAGCATAAAGTAGCTATAGAAACGACACAGCTCGTGACTGTACAGCTTGATGGGTCCGTGAAGCCGCACCAATGGAGACGTTGCATGTTGCCAGCACCCGGTGCTGTCCCCTGACCTTGTCCAGGAGTGTTGGTTTGGCTCTGCCCCGCACATTGCCCCCATTTCCACTGCTAGAGGCAGCCCCACGGCATTGGGTTTTGTGTCGTCGGGCGTTGTCATCTGGATTTGCAGATTGTCGGCGTTTGTCACTGGTAGGCTTCTTGTGGACTCACCGTGCGTCGTACCCAGGTTTGGGCTGTTGGACCCCACGCTGCTGTGAACGTGCGTGTGGACGGCACCGGCTGGGCTGTGGGAGGGTGGGGACAGGAGGTTTCCAGGGCAGTTGCCCCAGCAGTGTGTGCTTCTGGCTCTGCCTCCTCCCACCTGTACTGGTGTTTGCCGTGTTAAGTCCCAGCCTTTCTGAACTGTGTTGTGTCCTTGTTGCTGTCCTGGGGCTGGTTTGCATTTCCCACTGGGAGGCCCTCTCGTGAAGAGACTGTTCAGGACCTTGGCCAGTTTTCCTGTGGGCATCTGCCTTTTCCTTACTGAATTGTCAGAGTTCTTTGTACCCTCGGGACGTGGGTCCTCCTGCCCTCCAGCAGTATTTCTGACTGCTGCAGTGGAAGGAGCGGTGTGAGGGGTCTACATGGCCCAGAATTCCAGATGGACCTCTGCCCAAATGGCTGAGGCCATGGCCTCGTGGAGCCTTAGTTTCTTCATCCACAAATGGGAATGGGAATTCTCCTGAGAACTCGGAAGGGGGCGTTAAGTGAAGTAATATACTGACAGAGAATTACAAGAGTAGTGGCTGTTATTGTTACTAATTTTTCTTTTTTTTGAAAACGGGAGGAGACCTCACACCCACTGGGATGGCTAAAATCAAAAGACAGATAAAAACAAGTGTTAGTGTGGATGTGGAGAAATCATAACTCACACTTTGCTGGTGGAATGAAAAATGGCGAGGCTGCTTTGGCAAGGAGTCTGGTGGTTCCTCAAAGTGTTAAACATAGAGTGAACCATAAGACCCAGCCCTTCACTCCTATGTTTATACCCAGGGCACTGGAAACAGTATCCACACAAAAGCACACATCAGTGCTCACAGCAGCATTACCCATAACAGCGCCAAAGGGGAAACCACCCACATGTCCGTTAGCAGATGAATGGATACATAAAATGCGACCCAGTCACGCAACAGGACAGTGTTTGGCATTTGACACTAAGAAGCGAAGTGCTGGTACACACCGGTACACGCCACAACCTACAATGATGAGCCTTGAAATCAGTAGTCACAGGGTCACGAATTGTGAGGTTTCCTTTGTAGGAAGTGTCCCGAATAGGCAAATCCTTAGAGAGAAAATACATTGGTGGATTTTATGGTCTGGGGGAAGGGAACTGGGGAGTGACTGGTAATGGGGATAGGGTCTTCTTTCTCGAGTGATGAAAATGTGGAATTAGTGGTGATGGTCACACAACCCTCTGAATATACTAAAAAACACTGAGTTGTACATCATTAAAAGGGTGCATGTGAGGATATGTGAATCGTATCTTTGAATTTTTTCTATGGAGATGAGATAGAGTCTTTTTGCTTGCTAAATGGGCTGGGTACGTTTCTCTGTTACTACGAAGTAATCCCAGAGGATTCGGGCAGCTCCCCTCAGCCTTACGGCTGTGGTGCCTGTGTCACGTGAGCTCCCTGGAATACTCGGGCACCTTACCTAGGTTCAGCCTTTCTCATTAGCGAGTTCATGGTTTCCTTTGAGTAAGTGTCATGTTTCTAGTAAAGTAATATTCAAGGGTTAATGTTTTTTGACATCATGAATATAAATAAATTGCTGTTTTTTTATTATATATTCCGAAACTAACAATTTAATTTGGAGGAATTGGAGATGTCTAAATGACATTTTTGGAGGTGTTTCTTGGTGCATTTTCTAGAGAAAAATCACCTGCAAACAATACGGAATTTATCCTTTCTTCTGTTTCTCCTGGTCTCTGAAGCGGGAGGTTCTCTTGCCTCGTGCTTTTAAAGTGAGTGATACCAGTGCTTGTCCATTACTTATTAATGTATTCTGTTCTCTGTTAATGTTTGCTGTCATTTAAAATCTGTGTCAGTAGATTTACTCTAGCTATAGATGCTTTTTCTTTTTTCTTAATGACATTAAGAAACCACATCCAGTTTTCTAAAGCTTCAGTTGAGAGGTGGGGCCAGGTCATAGTGAATGCATCTTCGTGCAGACGGACGGCATCCTTACTTCCTTTGTAAACGTTACTCTGTCTGCGGTCCCACTTCTGACACACTGCATTGTGTGGTTTACTTACTGTGCTCACCTAATGCTAAGGCCTGGCCGATGCCCAGTCAGTATTTTTTAAACTGAAATGAATGGGTGCCGCTGGTTTTGTGTTCCTGGGGCACGTGAATGATTCTCAAGGTAGACTGTTGATTCTGTTTGCCGAGGTCTCGCTGAGTTCGTGCCCGGTCAGCATGGGTGTCCAGGAGACCCCCTTTGAAGGGAGGATTGGTGGAGCTCCTGTACGAGTTCCGGCATGTCCATTGAGCCTGTAGTGACCACCCTCCTTCCCCCACCCCGTCCTGTCTCCTGCTATGAGTGGACGGGGCAGTGGACAGACGCTCTGGATTCCAGCCCCCATCCTGCCACGCGCTGGGGAGCCTGCCAGCCCAGGGTGGGGGAGGGGAAGCACTGGCCTGCGGGTGGATCCCTGGTTTAGTGATGCAGCTTCACACAGACTGTCTACCGGGATGAAATCATTACCAGGTTGAGAAAATACACTGACTTAGTTGTTTTTCCTTTTTTCTTTTGTGTCACTTCCCCTGTGTGAGACTTGAGCCTCGTTACTTTGTTCAGTATTCGTGCTTCTTTTATGGTTAATGTGTATTTTTCGTTCAGCCCCTCCCTCAGCAGAGTATAGCTTTGGCAGTGATGCCCAGGTCCTGAAACGAGATGTTTCTGTTGTTTATTGGATTTCCTCTTCGTGGTGTTCTGTATGCCCTCTCTGATACAGACGGAATTGAAGAGATCAGCTTCCATGTGTTTGGGTGCACGCTAATACGTTTTTTTTAAGGATGGGTTTAGAAGTACGAAAACTTCTAAATATATATTTTTAATTTTGTTCTATGGTGGGTGCACACTGTGTGTGGCATTTCTTCCCTGTTTATATTACGGTGATGTCATTCCATCCCATTGTGATACCGTTTCCTTAGGGGAAGCTCCGTCCTGAAGGTTGTGCCTTTCATCCTGCTGTTCTCCTGTCTTTGTAGAGCTAATTCGGATTTATTCGTGTATTGCTAAATGATTGTGATTGCTAAGTGCCAGATCCCTAGTTAACACGTTTTTGCATGTCTGCCTTTACTATGTATTTTTGACTGAGCCGTTTGGGCAGATTCCATGCTGAGAGGTTTGATCAGCCTTTGACAGAGACTTTATCTCCTAAGGCCAGACAATCTTTATTTCATAATAATATCATTGAGCTTGTGTCTAGATCTGCTTCACAGGCCTGAGCCCCGTCTTGAGTTTGATGAGCCTCCTGTGGAAACGGGGTTTTGCAGGGCTGAGGGCTCTTGCAGAGGGAGCTGGCCACAGGGACGCCTGCCTGGGTCCCTCGTGTCATAGGTGCCCCCACCATGCCTTCTTCCCAGTCCTTGGACTCGAGCGAGTGATGAAGTCCTGGGGCTCCATGTACCAGTTTTGTGGGGACCCATGAATTGATCAGTGTCTGTTGAACGCAGATTGTGGCAGGCAGCGCGGGGCTTGAGTTGCTTTTTCCTCTTCCTGGTCCAGCTCCCTGCTCAGCCCAGGGAGGAAGGGCAGGGAGGTGGGCTCCCAAGGCTGCTCTCCCCTCCCTCCATGCAGAAGCAGTCAGTTCCAGCCTCAGCCCGTTAGGTGGGGCTGGCAGCAGGTCTAGCGGGCAGTGTGCAGGCAGGTGGTGGCTGCATGTAGCGGGACTGGCAGGACTACCCCCCCGCCCCCGTCACCAGCCGTCCTGGGTACAGCTCTGCCCCAGGCCCGCGCCCTCCGGGGCACACTTGCTCTGAGGGACTGCTCCCCAGGGAAAGGCTCTGGTAGGGACACCCTTTGGACTAGGACTAGGAGAGTGGTGCTGGATGCTTCTGGGGCTCCTCATGCTCGTTGGGGGATAGAGAGGCCGTGGTACTGATGGTCGCTGATCAGTAATCATCATGGGTAAGTCGAGGGGGTGGTGCTTCTGGTCATTTGATGGTTCCCCAGGATGCCAGGCTTTGGGTGTCTGCGTCCTTGCACCAGCAGCACCCGTTGAGGCCAGGCACCCAGTAAGTAGGCATTACTGGTGAGGGCTGAGGGCTCTGAAAGCCACCTGGTAAGGTCCTGTGAAGCCAGATGGTGGGGTTTCACCACGTCTGCATAGGACAGCGGGTCGGGGGCCGCATGTCGGGCCTGCCAAGCCCCTGGTCCCAGGAGCAGATAAAGATCAGGCAGGGAGCCCAGTAGAAGGGCAGGACAGGCAGCTGGGAGAGCTTGGGAACCCCTGCAGGCTGGTGGCCCTTCCAGGGGGAGGTGGGACCTGCTGTTCGTGGGTGGGGCTGGGTCAGCCTAGGAGTTGCAACAACAAAGGCGTTCAGAATCTCAAATCCCACCTTTTTGCTGGGAACTGCTTCCTGGAAGGGTGCCTACCTCATGGGAATGCGGAAGCCAGCTCCTGGTGCGGCCTGTATTGTGCCTGCTGCCTCAGGTGCCACCCTGCAGGCCTGGCCCTCTGCTGGGCCCAGGAGCGGGGCTTGTCCTCAGCCTCCATGGGGACCTGTTTCCTGGCCCCGCACAGCTGTGCCAGGCTAAGACTTAGGCTCTGCGAGCTGAGGCTGATGACCAGTGCTCCCTGCACAGAGGCCCGCCCCTGTCTCTTGATGGGTGGGCAGCAAGGCCCCTGCAGAGCAGACACACTGCCCTGTGGGGGCCAAAGAGTCTGGCTCACGAGGGTGGAGGGGCAGACAGACACTTGCGAGGTCAGTCTGCAAGCCCTGGCACTCCTCGTAAATGGGCTTGACGTGGTTTGTTTCGCCGGTGGGCCTGGGTCCTGCCTCCTGCCTCAGCACTGCGCTGGGCATTCCACCGCACACGTGGCCAGTGTGCAGCCGGGCTCAGTGACGGGGTGGGACCTGCCCCGACCCACAGCCGCGACGGAGCTCAGGCAGCAGGCAAGTGCCGCAGTGCTCCTACCTGCTCCCCGGCCTGGTGGGTGCTGGAGTCTTCCACGGCCGAGCAGGAAAGGGCTTCTTGTCCAGGTCGCTGTCCTTGGAGCTCCCCCATCCTTCCAGCTCTGACTGGAGGCACGTTTCCCTCTCTGCACCTGGCTCGGGGCTGGCCTTCCAGCTTACACTTACAGTTTTTCTATAATGAGCCCCAGAGGTGGGTGTCAGGTGACGACAAGCCGCTGGCTGCTGCGGGCCGTCTGGCCCTCCTCGGCCTCATCCGATAAACAGTGTTTTACTCAGTCCTGCACAGGTGTGTAGCTGCTTCACACCACAGCTTTGGAATTGAGATCCCTGCGACAGACCCATGCTTGTGTGGTGGTAAGTTTTATTTGTCAACTTGGCTGGGCTGCGGGACACCCAGGTAGCTGGTGAAACGTCACTTCTGGGTGTGTCTGTGAGGGTGTTTCCTGGAGATGTCAGCGTTGGACTCAGTGATGCCTCCCCCCACCCCTTTCCCGTGGGCAGCATTACCCAATCCGTTGGGGCCCAAATGAAACAAAAGGCAGAGGAAGGGCGAGCTTTCTCTTCTTGAGCTGAAATGCCCATCTCCTGCCCTTGGGCATTGGAGCTCCTGGTTCTGGGGCCTTTGGACATGGACTGAATTACACCACTGGCTTTTGTGGGTCTCTAGCCTGCGTGTGGCCAATGGTGGGATCTCAGCCTGCTCAACCAGCTGAGCCAGTCCCTATAATAAATCTCCGTATGTATGGCTCGCTCCTTATGCTCTCGGTTCTGTTTCTCTGGGGAATCATGACTAACACAGATTGTGGTACCAAGAGTCCTGTTTGCCTCCCTGTTGCCAGCCTCCCATCCTTCCCTGCCCTAGTGCCGCACCCAGAGGGGCTGCCTGCATCCTCCCTTGGGGATGGGGTCGGGGTCTAGGGCCATGACCTCTCCAAAGGGATCTTCTCTCCCAAGGAAACCTGTGCCCTGAGCCAACAGGTTATGGAGAGGCAGGTGAGGCCTTTTGCCTGGAAAACCCACACACTCCCTGTAGACACCAGGCTTTTGGTTCCTGTTGGGTTGCTGACTGTCTCCTGTGTGGGCCTGGGACCCCACTCTCATGCCCATGGACTCCAGACGATGGCCCCAGCGTCACACTGTCCTGCTTTTCCATTTATTTGTGTTCAAGCACATTTTCCTGCAGAATCAGGTTTGGGCCAGATGTGGCCCGTGGGGCCGCAGTGCGCCGACCCCAGTCCCGGGGTGCTTTTCCTCGGCGGTCAGCGGAGGCCTGTTGTCTGTGATTGTCGCCTCTGCTTCTGTGTCTGGGTCTTGGCCTCTTTGGGCAGTGGGGGCCCATGTGCTGCTTCATTCCCCGGGGACTGTTGAGGGTCTCAGCAGGTTGATGGTGGTCAGAAATGCAGGTTCTGGAGGTGCTGGTTCCACTGGAGTCAGGAGGAGGGCTGCCCATCCACTGGTGGGTCCCAGCCGCGGGGGAGCAGAGGTTTGCTGTATTGCAGGGGTGTCTCCACCAAGCCCCTGCCCTCATCAGCAGTGTCCAGCTCAGCACACCCCCCAGGTGGAACCGCTCTGGGGCCCCACGCACACTCCATCCCCACTGGTCCTGCTCTGTGGGCACCCCGAGTACTGGCACCTTGTCCAGCTACATCACCCTGTGGGCTGTCTTGGGGACAGCTGCTCCGCTACGCCGTGCCGCATTGCTGGCGCCCATTGGATGGGGGCTCACTCATCCCGGACCTCTGGGCTCTCCTGATGGCCTCCTTGCCCCTCCCGCCCAGACCCCCGTGTCTCCTCACTGCCCCCTGCCTGGGGGCTGGATTGTTGGATTCAAACAGCCTTATCCAGAGATGGGCTGGGCCAGCTGTGAACACTGGTCACCCCCAGTGCCGGCCAGGTCCATGGGGGGATGGCATGGGAGAGCTCAGGGAGAGGCTCCTCGGGAGGCTGAGGCTGAGTGGGGATAGAGGGAAGGGCTGCGTGGGAGCAGGGAGGACGCTGTACAGGGTGTGTGTACATACGTGTGTGTGTGAGGGGAGGCTCGTGGCCAGAGCGCCACATCAGGAGGCAGTGGGGAGCCCTGGAGAGGAGAGTGGGAGCTCTGCTGTCGGGGATGGCATAGAGGGTCTGGTCAGCGCGCTGTTACTGATACATCTCACCATGTGCCCGGCGGGGGTAGGGGGTGGGGGGCTAACCCGGGTCGCAGAGGAGGAAAGTGAAGTGAAGCGCCCTGTGATTGATGGCTGCCCAGAGCCTGGACCTCATGACGGGGGCCACACTGCCCCATCTCCACGGGTCCCCACAGGGTGAGCGAGGGGACTTGCTCTTGTTTATGTATGCCAGCGCACTGGTCCCAGAGGCCCCTGGCCTGACTTACCCCCACCCAGCCCTTTGTTCCCCCCTGGGCCTTCCTGCTGGGCCCTCCCCATGGTCTCCAGGTCTCCAGCTTCCCACTGAGCTTCCAGAGACCAGGGCTTCCTGTCTGGCGTGCGCTCAGCTGCTCCTGCGTCGTCTGCTGAGCTCTCCCCTTCCCACCATGCTGGGCTTTGAAATCCTGCCTCTACAGCCCCTGTGACTCTCGGTCCTGGCCTGAAGCGTGTCCTGGGCCGCTGGCCCCACCACGCCTGGCCCCGGCCCCGGCCCCAGGTGTGTGTGCAGTGTCCACAGGTAGGCCGGTTGTGACTTCACGCCGGGGCTCCCCGGGCTGTGTCGGGGCTCGTCCGGTCTGGGCAGCTGCAGGGTGGTGGGCAGGGTGTGGGCTGGCCGTCGCTGTCAGGAGCAGCAGTCAGCATCCCCACGCCAAGGCCGCCTGGAGGGACGTCACAGAGACACTGCCACCACCTCCTCGAAGCCCTGACAAGTGCCCTGTAGTCCAGGAGGCGTTGCCCTTCTCCACAGCAGCCGGGGAGGTCATGGGCAGGGCTGCGGTGGAGGCCCTGGCAGCGGGCCACTAGCCTGGGAGGTGCCAGTGAGGCTCAGGAAGCTGCGGGGACAAGCGCAGCCACAGCGGGAATCCCGTCAGGTGGCGATTGAAGGTCATTGCTCTGAACGCTTTCCAGGACAGGGAGGCAGAGTTTTGAGATGGACTTGAGGTCGCACGGGATGGTGCGAGGTGGGAGTGAGGGTGCTTTGGTCAGAAAGCGGTTCAGACGGTGGCCAGGGGCACGGTGTCCACCTCCCTGGCCCTCAGCCTCCTGGCCTGGGACTGGCGCAGCCATAGGGGCTCTACGTTCACATTCTCCAGGTTGCGGGTAAGACGCTTTTAAAACATCTGAGTTGTCTTTAAACGGCTTTATTGAGCTGTAATTGAAATAGAGTAAATTGCTTATGTTTTAAGTTTTCAGTTTGATATGTTTTCATATGGGTGCAATACTCAAGAGGTCAACAGCATGATCAAGACAATGAAGGTATCCCCCACCCGTGTGTCCTGCACCCAGTTGTAAGCTGTCCCTCTTCTTCCCCAGGCGACCTTGATGCACGTTTGTTTACATTTTCTAATGTTTTATATAAATGAGATCGTATAGCATGTACTGTGGTTTTTGTCTGGCTTTCCACTGAGCATAACTCTGAGGTGAATTGATACGTGCGTATCAGTAGCTGCTCCCTTTTGATTGCCGAGTACAGGCAGACCTCAGAGACTGCAGGTTCCCTTCCAGAGCACCGAAATTAAGTGAGTAGATAACGCGAGTCATCATCTTTTTGCTGGTGGAGGGTCTTGCCTTCAATTTGTAAAAATGCATCAGTGAAGCACAATAAAATGAGGTCTGCCTGTGGTATTCTGTTGTGTGGCCACACATTTTTAAAAAAATGCATTTTCCTATTGATGGTCGTTGGGTTGTTATCAGTTTGTTTGATTTGTTTTGGCTGTTACAGATATACCTACACGAGTCTTTGCGTGGACGTGTGCTTTCATTTCTTTGAGGTAAATACTCAGAGGTGGGTGGCTATTTCATATCTCACATACATGCTTAGATTTTAAGAATCTGCCAAATTCTTTTCCCAAGTGGCTGTACCATTTAACATTCCCTAGCAGCAGTGTAGGAGAATTCCAGTTGCTCAGCTCCTGCCGACACTTGGTGGCAGGGTCAGGCATTTCATCTTCGGCGTCTGGTAGCCGAGTAGTATCTGTCTCACCGTGGTGCTCGCTCTCCTGTCGAGGATCTTTTCGTGTCTTCCTTCCCGTATGTATATCTTAGGTGAAGTATCTGCATTTGCTTCACCTGTTTTTTATTGGGTAGTCTTTTCTTAATTTTGAGAGTTCTTATATTCTGGGTACAAGTCCTTTATCAGATGCATGATTTGCAACGATTTTCTCTTAGTTTATAACTTGTCTTTTCATTCTCTTATCTTTAAAACAGCATAAGTTCTTAGTTTTGAAGTCCAAATTACCAATTTTTTTCTTTTATGGGTCATGCCCAAAATCACAAACATTTTCTCTTGTTCTCCTTGGAAGTTTTATACTTTTAATGTTTAAACCTGTGGTTCATTTTTAATTAATTTTCATATATGCTGTGAGGTATGGATAGGTATCCCTTTTCCACCAAATTGCCTTTGTACCTTTGTCAAATCAGTTGGCCACACGTGCCGGTCTTTTTCTGGACTTTCTGTTCTGCTCAGATCTATTTGTCTTTATGCTAGTACTATACTGTCTTACCTACTGAAAGCTTTGTCGATATTGAAGTCAGGTAGTGTTAGTCTTCCTACTTTTTCTTTTCGAAGTCATTTTGATTATTCTAGGTCCTCTGAATTTCCATGTGAATCAGGTGGTCAATTTCTACTGAAAAAATGCTGGGATATTATTTGGCAGTGTGATGAGGTGAAAGATCAATTTGTGAAGAATCAACATCTAACAATGTTGAGTCTTCTGGCCCATGAACAACGTATAAGGTGTATCTTTCCATTCATTTAATTTCTCAGCAATATTTTGTGGCTGTTAGTGTGTATGTCTCGTGTATCTTCCATCAGATTTAAACATAAGCATTTAATATTTTTGATGCTATTGTAAATACAATTTAAAAAATGTTCACTTTCTGATTGTTCACTCCTAGTATATTGAAATAAGTTTGATTTTTGTATATTGATCTTGTATCTTGCAACCTAGCTACACTCCCTTATTCTAGTGACGGCCTTGGATTTTTCTGTGTATAGACTGTCATGTGATGCAGCATTAAAGACGGTTTTCCTTCTTCCTCTGCAGTCTGGATGCCTTTGGTTTTGATTGCTTCGTTGCACTGCAGGCTGGGGGTTCCAGTACAGTGTTGAGCAAAGGGGGACTCGGTTTTCACCCTTAAATAATGTTAGCGGTAAGGTGTGTGGAAGGGGCCCTTTATCAGGTTGAGGAAGCTCCCTCCTATTTGCTGAGAGTATTTATCAGGGATGGATGTTGAATTTTGTCAGATTTTTTTTCCTGCATCTTTTGAGATGATTATATGGATTTGTCCTTTTTGTCTGTTAATGTACTGAATTACATTGCCTTTTTTTCCCCCAATGTTAATTAACCCTACATTCTTTGGATAAGTCCCACTGTATCGTGATTCTTTATCCTTTTTATGTACTGGTGGCTTCTATATGACAAAGTTTTATGTTGAATTTTTTCCATCTATGTTCACCTGGGGTATTGGTCTATAGTTTTCTTTTTTTAATACTGTTTTCGGTTTTGGTTACAGGGTAAAAATAGTTGGAAAGCCTTTTTTTTTTTTTCAGTTTTCTGGAAGAGTTTGTATATAGCAGAAGTCAAATGTGACTTGTATTCATCTTTTGTTATGGGTATATATTGGGTATTACAATTTTAGTAGTTTTTTCCTTTCTTAAAATGTGTATACATTTTTTTGGCACCCTCTGTATTTCTTTCTTAAATGTTTGGTAGAATTCACCAGTGAAGCCATTCTCAGCATATTCTCTGTGGGTTTTTTAACTACACATTCAATTGCTTTAACGATACAGGAGTATTTATGCTATCGCTATCTGTCTCTTCTTGAGTGGACTTTGGTAGTTTATGTCTTTCAAGGAATTTGTTCATTTTATCTTAGTTATCTGATTTATTGGTATAAAGCTGTTCATGACATTCCCTTGTTTTTTAATATCTATTGCTATCACCTTTCATTCTTGATATTGGCAATTTGTGCCAATATCCTTCTTGATATTGTCCAATTAGTCTGGCTCTAGAGGTTTATCAAGTTGATTGATCTTCTCAAAGAACTTGCTTTTGATTTAATTTATTTTTCTCTATATTTTTTCTATTTGATTGATTTCTATTCTGATCGTCATTATTCCCTTTTTCCTTGCGTTTTATTTACTCTTATTCTAGGTTTTTTTGTTGGTTTTTTTTTTTTTTTTACTTTTTATTGAGGAAAAACATACAGAGCACAAATCATAAGTGTGAACTTGCACAAGCTGAACACACTCACATATCAAGCACCCAGATCAGGAATCAGAGAAGCCCTCCTTGAGTGCCCTCCCAGGCACTGCCCTGACTGCTACCAGCATAGCTTAGTTTTCCTTATGCTTAGAACTATATATATAAACAAAGTCGCACAATATATGCTCTTTCATGTCTGGCTTTCACGCATCATTGTGTGAGATTCCTCTCTGTTTTCTATATAACAGTAATCTACTTATTTTCATTTCTGTGTAGTATTCCGTCTTGTGACTGTATCACAGCTTTTCCTTCTCCTGTTGACAGACACTTGGGGACTTTGTGGATTGGGGCTTTTGTAAATAATGCTCCTGTAAACTATGTCTTTTCATGCACACATTTAAGCGTTCCCGGTAGGGGTGGGACTGAGATGATAGAACAAGTGTGTGCTTAGTGTTACTAGGTTCAGGTTTCCTAAGTGGCTGTACCATGGACGCTTCTCCCGCTAGAGCAGGGGAGGCAGGGCGTGACCAGCTGTGGCCTGGTCCACTATCGATGCTATACAGTGTGTGCTGAGTGACTGAGTGAAGAGAGAGAATTCTGACTGGGGCTGGCTGAACTCTTCATCAGGCATCATATGGGCCCAAAGACCAGAGCAAACGAGAAAAAGCCCCTCTCTCCCCTAAGGAACGCACAGTCTAGTGGAGGTTCAAAACTGTGCTCCAGCAGGATTTTAGAGTTCGCTATGCAGTGCAAGGGAGCTTGTAGAGTCTGGGACATGGAGGTGAGGAGCATGGCAGCCATGAGGCCTGAAGGTCTTCCTCCCTCGGCCTGTAGAAGGCCCAGAGACCATTGGGGTAAAGGCCGGGGGAAGTGTTGTCAGAAGACCAGCCGTGAGGAGCTGGGCTCTTACAGCTGTGTGCATGGAGCCCAGGCGCTTGGCTTCATGAGCCTCAGTCTTCTCATTTGTTAAAAGGGCTCAACCCCACAGGGCTGTGAGCTGTACCTTGAGCTTTGCACAGTCCCCGGGCTAGTTTTTAAGATGGAAGCTGAGTTTATTGATTGGATTGCTCTTTTTTTCCTGACCGTCATTAAGTGCTGTAAATATCCTTCTGAGTACTTGCTTTAGTGGCATCCCACGGATTCCCTTATTCATTTCATTTTAATTCAGTTCAAAATACTTTCTAGTTTCCTTTTTGGTTTCTTCTTTGACCCATTAATTACTTAGAAGTCTATTATTTATTTGCTAATATTTGGGGATTTCTAGATATTTTTCAGTTACTCATTTTTCATTTAATTCCCTTTGGTCAGCGCACACATTTTTTATGGCTTGAGTCCTTTTAAGTGTGAGGCATGTCTAATGGCCCAGATCTTTGGTCTGTATAGGTAAATGTTCCACGTGCCCCTGAAAAGAAGGAACGTGCTGCTGCCGTTGACAATTGGGTCAGATTAGTTAGTGCCGTCTGTGTCCTGTGTCCTAACTTATGTTCTGTCTGCTTGTTCTGTAGATTGTTGGGACAGCTGTTGAACTCTCCCAGCTTCATTTTTGGATTTGTTGATTTCTCCTCACAGTTCTATCAGTTTTTGCTTCATGTATTTTGAAGCTCTGTTATTAGGTTTGTAAACATTTAGAATTGTTATGTTCTCTTTGTGAATTAACCTCCTTATTATGAAATGACTATCTCTGGTAATATTCTTTGCTGTGAAATCTACTTTATTTGATGTTAATAGAGCCATTCCAGCTTTCTTTTGATGAGTGTTAGCTTGGTTTATCTTTTTCCATCCTTTAACTTTTAAAAACAACTGCACTTTAATAGCTTTATTTATTTCCATAATTCATACCACACAATTCACTCATTTTAAATGTACAATTCAGTGGCTTTTAGTACATTCACACATTTGTGCATCTGTCACAAATAATTTTAGAACATTTTCATTAGCCCCAAAAGATAACCCGTACTCCTTAGCTGTCACCCCCTCCAACCTCCCAACTTCACCCCCAGCTCAGGGCAGCCACTGATCTACTTTCTGCCTCTATAGGTCTGCGTGTTGTGGACGTTTCATGTAAATGAAGTCATACAACATGTGGTCCTTTGGACTGATGGGCCTTTTCACGTAGCAGAATGTTTTCAAGGTTCATGTATGTTGTACCATGTATCAGTAATTTATTTCTTTTTATTACCAAGTAATACTCCATTTTATGGATAGACCACATTTTATTTGTCCATTCGTCAGTTGGTGTAATTTGAATTGTTCCTGCCTTTTGGCTGTTGTGAACATTCATGTACAAATTTTTGTGTGGACATGTATTTTTATTTCTCTTGGATCTATGCCTAGGATTAGAATTGCAGGATCATGTGGTAGTTCTGTTTAACTTTTGGAGGGTCTGCCAGACTGTTCTCCACAGCAGCTTCACCAATGTATAGGTTTCGGTTTTTCCACATCTTCGCCGGCACTTGTTATTTTCTTTTTTTTTAAATTACAGTAAAAAAAAATAAAATTACAGTCATCCTAGTGGGTGTGAGATGCTAGCTCATTGTGGTTTTGACTTGATGTTGAGCGTCCTTATGTGCTTGTTGGGCTTGTGTTTGTTTTTTGGAGAAATATCTAGTTTGTATGTCTGAAGTTCTTTGTCCATCTCTTAATTGGGTTGTTTATCTTTTTATTGTCGTATTATAGGAATTCTTTATATATTCTGGATAGATCCTTATCAAATAAAGATTTGAAAATATTTTCTCCTATTTTCATCTGGAGGTTTGGAAAGACACCCTGAGCTGGCCAGGTTGTCTTTTCACTTTTGATAGTGCTTTTTGATACACAAAGTTTTAAATTTTGAGGAAGTCCAGTTTCTCTATTTTTTTCTTTTGTTGCTCATGCTTTTAGTGTCACATGTGAGAGCCCATTGCCAATAAGGTCATGACGCTTTATCCCTGTTTTCTTCTGAGCATTGTAGTGTTCTTGTATTTAAGGCTCTGATCCATTTTGAGTTAATTTTTGTATATGGTGTATATGATCCAACTTCATTATTTTCCATGTGGGTTTTCATTTGTTCCAGCACCATTTGTTGAAAAACTATTCATTGAGTTATCTTTGTGCCCTTGTCAAAAACAAATTGGTCACATGTGGGAGGGTTACTTTCTAGGCTCTTCTGTTCCATTGGTCTAGATTGTCTCCTTAATGCCAGAACCACACTTTTTTGATCACTGGAGCCTGATACTGGGTAAGTTTCAAAATGGAGAATGTGAGGCCTCTCACTTTGTTCTTTTTAATTACTTTGGAGTAATTAAATATTGTTTTAGCTATTTTGGGCCCCTTGAAATTTCATATGAATTTCCATTTCTACAAAAAAGGCCATTGGAATTTTGATAGCGGTTGCATTGAATCTCCAGTTAATTATCTCTTAAAAGAATTTAAATAATAGGAAAAATAAGTCTTTTATATTTCCCCACACACTGTAGTTACGATTTCTGGTGCCATTCACTCCTCCTTGTAAATCTAGATTTCCATCTGGTATTGTTTTTTCCTGCCTAAAGGATTTTATTTAACATCTTGTAATGCAGGTCTGCTGGTGATAAAATCTGTCAGCTTTTGTATGTCTGAAGTCTTTATTTCACCTCTATTTGTGAACGGGGTATATAGCACTCTGGTTAATAGGTGTTTTGTTTTTTCAAGATGTTGCTCCACTCTCCAGGCTTGTCGGAGACATCCATTGTCATTCATCCGTTTGCTTCTCTCTAAGTTGTATCTTCTTTTTATGTTGGCTGATTTTAGTATTTTCTCTTCATTATGGGTTTTAAACAATTTTGTGGTATGCCTTGGTGTAGTTTTCTTCCTATTTTTTGTGCTTGGGGGTTGATGAGTTGCTACTATTTGTCGATTTATAGTTTCCATCAAATGTGGAAATTCTTCAGCCATTATTTCCTATTTTCTGTCCTCACTTCTACCCCCTGCACCCCCCGCCCTGGCTTCATGTATTAGGCTTCGTGAAGTCCCACAGCTCACTCACGCTCTTTGCTTTTCAGCCCTTTTTTTCTGTGTGTTTCCTTTTGGGTAGTCTACTGCTGTTTCTTCTAGTTCACTCGCGTTCTGCCTCGTGTAACCTGCAGTTAATCCCATCCAGTGCCCCTTTCGTCTCACACGTTGTCTCCGGCTTCTGTACCTGTGGCTTCCTAAACCTGTGCAATCAGTCCTGCCCGTCTCCTGGCGTCAGTCTCACGTCTGCATGTCCTGCGAGGCTGCTTCCCTGCCCCTTCGTGGGCTACATTACCTGGGATGAGATGCTGGGCTCTGGCTTTCCCGTGTTGGGAGATGGTACTATTATTACTGTGTGTGCGTGTGCTTTGTTCTGGGATGTAGTTGGGTCCTTTCAGGTTTTGCCCTTCTGCTTTGTTGGTCAGGTTCCACTTTGGCCAGGGCCTGTGTGAGTGATGGGATGGTTCCCTCTGTCTTGCTGGTGGCCCTTCTCTAGCCTCAGTGGCTTCTTCGCATGTTGGCACTGACTGTCCCTGAGAAAACTCAGGGCCCCTCTGTCTGTAGGTGTGCTGCCATTGCCGCCTGTCCACCGTCTTCCAGCACCTCCTGCTCCACTCAGGCCTGCTGCCAGAGTCACGTGCTTCCTGCTCTGTGGTCAGCGTTCCTTCTGGGAGGGGTGGGGCTATCATGGAGCTCACCTGTGCCCTGCCTCTTACTGCCTTGTGTCCACTGACTTGTAAACCATGGTTATTCACATCAGTTTCCCAGTTGTTTCTAGTTTTGCACGTGGGAGGTAGATCCAGTCCCTTCCGTGCCCTTGTCTGGTAAGGGATGCAACTCTCCATTGTCTTTGAAAAGCTGCTCTGGTGCTCAGTGCCCCCAGCTGGGAGCTGGGCGAGGCAGATGCAAGCTGAAGCTGACAGGCCTGGATTCGCATGTGAGTGCGTGTCGCAGCATTTAGCTGTCATGCCTCTGGATGGCCTGTGAGGGTGACAGCATGCCTTGTGAGATGCCTGTGTTTCAGTTTGAGGTTTGTGAGTGTGTTCTGCTCTGTTCGCCTACTTAGGCTCATCTGGAGGTTTGGAGAGACACCCTGAGCTGGCCAGTGCTTTCCTGAGTTTCTGGAAGCCTGGCAGGCCCAGGGCTGGCATGCAGCCCGGAGTGAGTGCTGCCACCCAGGATGGGACAGGTCCTACGTAGACAGGATTTGTGCTTTCGGGCTTTCCCTCGGACCAGGGTGGAAGCGGAGGAAAGCAACAGAAATTACAGGGCTGAGCTGACTTAGTTTGAAAAAGAACCAGTGTCTTCACAGAATGACTGGGGTGGTGGTGGTGGTGGTGTGGGGGGGGCAGATGGGCAAGACCTGCCCTCGGGAGGGTGAGCAGTTACCCGGGCAGACCCCGCTGCATTTGGCCAGTCTCCCACTGTAGAGCAACGAGCTGTTTACATGTTTAAATAGCCCTCCCAAGTAGCGTCCTTATACATAGCTCCGCACATTTCCCAGTTGTTTTCTTGGACTGAATTCCTGGTTTTATCAGTGTGTTATAGCAGTCTAGTCATATTGGCCTATTAGCCTAGACACAGTAAATGAGTGAAAATGTTCACATTTTTCTCAAGACATCCATTTCCTTGCTGTTCAGTAGCCTTCTCTCAATTTTGTTTTCCTTCTGTGAGCCAGGAGCCCTGTAGAGAGACAGGGTCTGCATGCGTTGGCCAGTGGGAAGGACACACAGCACAGTCCTGGCTCCTGGGGGTGCAGGGTGGGGAGGAAGAAGCAAAGGCACTTCCTGGGGGCCTGGCCCCTCACCTGGGGGAACATGACATGACGGGAAGCCCTAGCCAGCCCAGGATCCTCGCCCAGGTGCTGTCACCCATGGGGGCTCCTCCCTGAGCGCCCCCCCATACACACACGTTGTGCCTCTAAGCCTCTCACAGCCCAAAGCCCTCACCAGGTCTGGGGGTGGCAGCATCCTTTCCCCTCCGTCTGGCAGTTTCAGCTCTGCCCCCAGGTCCTAGGCAGGCAGAGAATCAGGCATGCATGGGGCTCTGAGTCCTGCTTCATCCTCCCGTCCCCTCACGTGGGCAGCGGTGTCACCCAGGATGAATGACAGATGGGTCCGGATCAGGCAGCAGAAGGGCACGTCCCGGAGCCTGTTTCCCCATCAGGAGTCGGGCTCCCTCCAGGACCAGCTCCGTGCACCTTCCAGGAGCAGCAGCCTGCCTGGCCCACTCTCACGGGGTCTCTTCTCCCACGCAGGCATTTGGCCAGGTGCACACGAACCACAGGAAGGTGGCTGCGGATGGCGAGAGCCGGGAGGAGAGTCTGATCCAGGAGTCGGCCTCTAAGGAGCAGTACTACGAGCGCAGGGTGCTGGAGCTGCAGACGGAGCTGAAGCAGCTGCGCAACGTGCTCACCAACGCGCAGTCGGAGGGCGAGCGCCTGGCCTCCGTGGCGCAGGAGCTGAAGGAGGTCCGCGGTTGGGCGGGCGGGCTGGTGGGCGGGCTGCCGCGTGGGGGAGGACACGGCCCTGTCAGGAGGGGCACCACCGCTCATCCCCCTGCCCCGCACAGCCTGCCTTGCGGGTCCATAGTCGTCCTGGCTCTTGCTCCTGAGCTGCTGAATCCTGGGTCCCATGGGCAGCCGGGTCCTCAGGTGGAAGGTGGGACTGTAGTATCCACATGCCAGCTTGTGATGACAGAGTTAGAAGGGGCTGCCGCAGGCGGCGCCTGGGACCAGCTGGGCATCTGAGGGGGCCGGGCCGAGTTGAGAGTAGAGAGCGAGCAGCCATTGACTTCTGAGGGAGGTAGAGGGTGGGCCACCGACCCCAGGATGGGGTGGGATGGCAATAGGGCAGCAGGCGCAGCTGGGAGTCTCCATGAGGCCCCAGGATTCTCATCAGAAGGGCAGGGGCCTTGCTCTGGGCCACAGAGAGACCCACCCTCTGTCCTTTGTTCTCCTGGAAGGGCAGGTGACCAGACAGGAAGACGGTTCTGAGTGGTGGCCAGCTCTAAGGGCTACACCTCAGACATGAGGGTCCCACGGGCTAGAGCAGAGCCCAGGGGCCAGCAGCAGTGGGGAGGAGCAGTCACCCACCCTGGTTGGTTTGGATCAGAGGTCATTGAGGCCTCCGGGACTGGGTGGAGCTTTACTTGGATCTGGCGATGGGCAGCCCTGAGAGACCTGGAGCCAGATTTGTGATCTCACTTCCTCCCACAGACACCCTGGCTGGGTGGGGAGGAGGGCTGTCACTCAGGGAGGATCTGACTTCCTCGATGCCCAGCCCAGGTGCATTCCACCCTTTTCCTCTTCCAGCAGGGCCCGTCCAGGGCTGTGAGGAGAGTCTGGGACCTGCTGACTCCTGGCTTTGGGTGCCAGGAAATGAGTTCAGCCAGTCCCACAGGATGTTAAAGAAGAACAGGTCTGGGAGGGCTGGGATCCCTGCTGCTCCTGTTAGTGCTTCAGGAGGAAGCCTGCCGCTTCCCAAGTGCTTTCAGCAACCTCTTTCTCCCGAGGCCCAGCTGTACCTACAAAAATCCCTGTGGGGCAGGCCACGTGGAACGTTCTGGGGTTCCTGGTTGGGGTGGAGGCACGCTTGTATCAGAGCCCTGGTCAGTGTCCCCTCCATTGCTGGCTCTGTCTGTACCCCGCTCCGTTTTTTCTACCGCTCATCCCTTTCTCCTGTGGTTCCTCCACCAGTCCTGGCCTTGCCGCTTCTACCTAAGCTGCTGTGCCAAGCTCCTTTGTGTGGCCTCTGTAATGGCTGTCCCTGACCCGGCATGAGGCTCACGCTCAAGGCTCAGATATGGCTGAGTAGCCTGGACCAGGGGGACACAGCGCCAAACACTGTCCCCAGTAAAACCAACCTGCAGGGACCTCAGGATGACTGGACCACACAGGGCCCTTACGCCTGGACTTCCTGTCCTAGGGGTCCTTACTCCCTGGACTCCCTGTCCTGGGGGCCCTTACTCCCTGGACTCCCTGTCCTGGGGGCCCTTACGCCTGGACTCCCTGTCCTGCGGGCCCTTACGCCTGGACTCCCTTTCCTGGGGGCCCTTACTCCCTGGACTCGCTGTCCTAGGGGCCCTTACGTCTGGACTCCCTGTCCTGGGGGCCCTTACTCCCTGGACTCGCTGTCCTGGGGCCCTTACGCCTGGACTCCCTGTCCTGGGGGCCCTTACTCCCTGGACTCGCTGTCCTAGGGGCCCTTACGCCTGGACTCCCTGTCCTGGGGGCCCTTACTCCCTGGACTCCCTGTCCTGGGGCCCTTACGCCTGGACTCCCTGTCCTGGGGGCCCTTACTCCCTGGACTCCCTGTCCTGGGGGCCCTTACGCCTGGACTCCCTGTCCTGGGGGCCCTTACTCCCTGGGCTCCCTGTCCTGGGGGCCCTTACGCCTGGACTCCCTGTCCTGCGGGCCCTTACGCCTGGACTCCCTGTCCTTGGGGGCCCTTACTCCCTGGACTCCCTGTCCTTGGGGGCCCTTACTCCCTGGACTCCCTGTCCTGGGGGCCCTTACTCCCTGGACTCCCTGTCCTGGGGGCCCTTACGCCTGGACTCCCTGTCCTGCGGGCCCTTACGCCTGGACTCCTTGTCCGGGGGCCCTTACGCCTGGACTCCGGTCCTGGGGGCCCTTACGCCTGGACTCCTTGTCCTGGGGGCCCTTACGCCTGGACTCCCTGTCCGGCGGGCCCTTACGCCTGGACTCCTTGTCCTGGGCCCTTACGCCTGGACTCCCTGTCCTAGGGGCCCTTACGCCTGGACTCCCTGTCCTGGGGGCCCTTACTCCCTGGACTCGCTGTCCTGGGGCCCTTACGCCTGGACTCCCTGTCCTGGGGGTCCTTACTCCCTGGACTCCCTGTCCTAGGGGCCCTTACGCCTGGACTCCCTGTCCTGGGGGCCCTTACTCCCTTGACTCGCTGTCCTGGGGCCCTTACGCCTGGACTCCCTTTCCTGGGGGCCCTTACGCCTGGACTCCCTGTCCTGCGGGCCCTTACGCCTGGACTCCTTGTCCTGGGGGCCCTTACGCCTGGACTCCTTGTCCTGGGCCCTTACGCCTGGACTCCCTGTCCTGCGAGCCCTTACGCCTGGACTCCCTGTCCTGGGGGCCCTTACGCCTGGACTCCCTGTCCTGGGGGCCCTTACGCCTGGACTCCCTGTCCTGGGGGCCCTTATGCCAGGACTCCCTGTCCTGGGGGCCCTTACTCCCTGGACTCCCTGTCCTGGGGGCCCTTACGCCTGGACTCCCTGTCCTGGGGGCCCTTACGCCTGGACTCCCTGTCCTGGGGGTCCTTACCCCTGGACTCCCTGTCCTGGGGGCCCTTACTCCCTGGACTCCCTGTCCTGCGGGCCCTTACGCCTGGACTCCCTTTCCTGGGGGCCCTTACTCCCTGGACTCCCTGTCCTGGGGGCCCTTACGCCTGGACTCCCTATCCTGCGGGCCCTTATGCCTGGACTCCCTGTCCTGGGGGTCCTTACTCCCTGGACTCCCTGTCCTGCGGGCCCTTACGCCTGGACTCCCTTTCCTGGGGGCCCTTACTCCCTGGACTCCCTGTCCTGGGGGCCCTTACGCCTGGACTCCCTATCCTGCGGGCCCTTATGCCTGGACTCCCTGTCCTGGGGGTCCTTACTCCCTGGACTCCCTGTCCTCCGGGCCCTTACGCCTGGACTCCCTGTCCTGCGGGCCCTTACGCCTGGACTCCCTTTCCTGGGGGCCCTTACTCCCTGGACTCCCTTTCCTGGGGGCCCTTACTCCCTGGACTCCCTGTCCTGCGGGCCCTTATGCCTGGACTCCCTGTCCTGGGGGCCCTTACTCCCTGGACTCCCTGTCCTGCGGGCCCTTACGCCTGGACTCCCTGTCCTGGGGGCCCTTACGCCTGGACTCCCTGTCCTGGGGGCCCTTACGCCTGGACTCCCTTTCCTGGGGGCCCTTACTCCCTGGACTCCCTGTCCTGCGGGCCCTTATGCCTGGACTCCCTGTCCTGGGGGCCCTTACTCCCTGGACTCCCTGTCCTGCGGGCCCTTATGCCTGGACTCCCTGTCCTGGGGGCCCTTACTCCCTGGACTCCCTGTCCTGCGGGCCCTTACGCCTGGACTCCCTGTCCTGGGGGCCCTTACGCCTGGACTCCCTGTCCTGGGGGCCCTTACGCCTGGGCTCCCTTTCCTGGGGGCCCTTACTCCCTGGACTCCCTGTCCTGCGGGCCCTTACGCCTGGACTCCCTGTCCTGGGGGCCCTTACGCCTGGACTCCCTGTCCTGGGGGCCCTTACGCCTGGACTCCCTTTCCTGGGGGCCCTTACGCCTGGACTCCCTGTCCTGGGGGCCCTTACGCCTGGACTCCCTTTCCTGGGGGCCCTTACTCCCTGGACTCCCTGTCCTGCGGGCCCTTACGCCTGGACTCCCTGTCCTGGGGGCCCTTACGCCTGGACTCCCTGTCCTGGGGGCCCTTACGCCTGGACTCCCTTTCCTGGGGGCCCTTACGCCTGGACTCCCTGTCCTGCGGGCCCTTACGCCTGGACTCCCTGTCCTGGGGGCCCTTACTCCCTGGACTCCCTGTCCTGCGGGCCCTTACGCCTGGACTCCCTGTCCTGGGGGCCCTTACGCCTGGACTCCCTGTCCTGGGGGCCCTTACGCCTGGACTCCCTGTCCTGGGGGCCCTTACGCCTGGACTCCCTGTCCTGGGGGCCCTTACGCCCGGTCTTCCTGGTCTTCCTGTCTTGGTGGCCCTTTTCTATGTGTTCCTGGGGGACGCTGGTCTCGCATTCCTGATGAACTCTAGTCTTGCTGTCCTGATGGACCCCGTGTGTCTCGGGCCCTCTGTAGTCCTAGGAGTGAGTGACAGGGATGTCCCAGCAGCAGTCCCCTCTAGCCTAAGCCAGGAGCCAAGAAAGGGTTTTTTTCCTGCTGTGGTGGTATCTGGGCCACCAGGACCTGCTGGATGGAAGCTGGGTGTTTGGGCACAAGCTGAAATGTGTGATGGGCCGGGGGCAGCAGAGCCAGATGCCAGGTGAACTCTACAGCATGGGCTGGATGAGCTGAGAGAGGAGGACACCCGTGTTCGGAGCAGGGGATGTGTGGGGAGGGGCTGTTGTGTGGGTGGGCAGCCTGAAGGCGGGGGGAGGGGGGAGGGAAGGGGAAGGAGGGAGGTCGGGGTGTATAGAGGAGGCAGCAGGGGTGGAGCCCTGCAGGGGAGGAGGAGCTGGGGGGTTGGGTGGTTCCTGAGGGAACATGCCATGAGGCAGCACATTCCTCCAGGCGGAAGGGCTGGACCTGAGGTGCTCAGGTGTGACATCCGGTAGCCCCCCAGGTAGTTGTTGAGGGAGAGTCCGAGGACCAGGGTGGATAGCCATCTGGGCAGCCTGCACAGCGGACGCTCAGTCTGCTCCCAACCTCTCTAATTGCTCATGGAAACCACTCTCCTGCCCAGACACCCTGGCTGTTCCCCAGATGGCCGGCACACCCAGGAGAAGGCGCCCCTGGCCCCAGGCAGGCGCTCACGGAGCCTACCCTGCCCCCTCTCCTGTGCCCTCCCCTTCCCCAGCCTGGAGGGCACAGGGCTTCCTAGGAGCCAAATTGCATTTACTTAATTTTAATGAAGTATGACTGGTCCTGCATGCCTCATGGCTGTAGTGTGCATAACAGCTCTGGAACCTTCCGCATCCATGCAGAACCACATTGCCTGACCTCAGTGTCCAGCCTGGGCAGTCACTCATCACCTCCTTGGAACCCGGTAGGAGAAGGATGGAAAGAAGTGCGGCCCAGGGCCATGGGGCCGGGAGGAGAGAGCCCCCAGCTGTGGGGTCACGACCCCAGCCCTGCTTCACTGGCTCCGGTGGTCATCATAGGCACCTACTTGAGGCTGGTCCCCGGTTCCCTCCCGACACTCCCTCTTGTCCCTGTCACCTTGCTCTCTCCAAGCCCCCGCCCTGTCTGTCCTGAGGCCTGGCACCCCACCCTGGGCCCGGTTCCTCCTGGGCTGGTCAGAGAGTGGGTGGAGGCCTGGCCAGAGGTCAGAGGACTGGCGGCCGGGCCCTGCCCCGGTGAAGAGCCAGTGCCTCCCGCCCCAAAGCTGCTTCTGTTGGTCTGAGGATGCTGGCCCCTCTGACATGCTGCATCCTCTCTGCTTGTTCCTTCGGGGGACTGCATACTTTCCTCACGATGGAGCGTGTCTGCCCAGGCATCCCTCTCTGGGCTCCTGAGGGGACAGGCTGTGAGTGTGCTGGGTGGACAGGGCAGGGGCCCTGAGGGGCACAGGAAAGGGTGGTCGACCCCCTCAGGTACTCGGGCCCAGCAGGGCACTGTAGTCACACTGTTGTTACCAATGAGTACCTAAGGTCAGGGGCTCCTCGGAAGGGGGAGCTGTGATGGGACCTGACTCGCCTACCTCCTTTTGCCATCAGGGCCTCCATCCACAGGCTCAGCTGGGAGAAGGTGCTCTCCTGGGGGAAAGCCACACCCCATGGGGGCCAGTCGGAGCGTGTTTGAGCCAACGGATTTTGGGCATGTTTTGGGCGGAGGTGCCATGCCTGTGGTAGGGTGGCAGCTTGGTCACTATGGCAACCAGAGTACAGGCCTGTGGGGCCTGCAGTGTCAGCAGCCGGCGCCCTCCCTGCTGTGTGGTGTCCTGGGCCAGCTTGTGAACTGGAGTGCCTCACCCACTGCCCACGGGGTCTGGCAATGGAGTAAGACGGGACAGGACTCCTGGGGATCTGGGGCCCACACGAGCCCTGCCGCAGGCTTGTCTGCCCAGCCACAAGGGAAGCTGCCCTGAGTTTCTTTTTCCACATCCTGGAAGGTCTAGGTCTGCATTCCTGTGCAGAGACCTGTGGGGAGCTGGTGGGTTTCAGACATTCCCCTGGGCTTCCACCCCACCAGGTGGCCATGTTTGGGCATCTCTTGCATGCCAAGTGCTGTGACTTAGCAAGGACGGAGGGAGGACGTTGTTCTCTCACAGCGCAGGAGGTCAGAGCCCAGGTGTTTTTGGCAGAGGGGTGAACAACTGCCCGCTTCTGTGTTCACGGAAAGTGCGGCGGCTGTGCGGGCAGCGGGAAGTGCAGGTCAGGGGCTGGTTCAGGTGAGGGGCTCATGGCTACAGCCTGCCCAGAGCCGTGGGAGCCCATGAGGGGCTCCAGCAGCACGTAAGCAGGGGAGAAACTGAAAGGAGAGAGCAAAGCCAATTGTGTGACTATCCCCTGGCTGACGAGAGGAGAGGTGGGAAGACGTTTCGGCAGACTGGCCAGTTGGGGCTGCTGTGCGGCCTGCAGCAGTGTGTAGTGCAGTGGATGGGTGTGTGTAAAGGCCACAGCTTCCCCGCCATGTTCCCTCACCACCGTCCGCAGTGGCGAAGAGGCCCTGAGAGGTGTGCCGAGGTGTGGCCACTGCGTGGGGGCAGTGGCCTTTCCAGGCTCCTGCCTGCCTCCTGTGTCTTCTCAGCAGCCCAGCCGGCTCCGCACCTGCCTGATCCAGTCTGAGCTGTTGTCACAGCTGGTTCCTCCTGCCTCCAGATGTGGGGACATCGGTGACAGCGTGTAGGATGGCTGGGCTCCTCAGCTCACGTGCCAAAGGCGGGAGCTGCCAAGCAGGACTGTCTGGGGTCACGTCCTCTGCTCCTTGGCACCTATCAAGTGGGAGCCACCACACCACCCTGTCCACGAGAAGTGGGGTGCGTGGCGTGGTGCTGACGCTGCTGGGGGCCCTTAGCCCAACGTAACGGCCCACACTCCGTTCAGCTAAGTCCAGGCTCTCTGAGGTGCCTCTGATCTGACCCCAGCTTCCAGGGGGCCAAGACCAAAAGTCCGTGTTCATTTCCTGTGGCTGCGTAACAAATTACTGCAAACTAGGGGCTTAAGACAACAAAAATGTATTCTCTCACAGCTCAGGAGTTCAGAAGCCCAAAATCAAGGTGTTGGCCCGGTTCATTTCTTCTGGAGGCTCTGCGGTAGAGCCCATCCCACGCCTCTTTGCGCTCTTGTCAGCCATCCTTGCTCTAGATTCTTCATCCAGTAGAGACTGGGTGTGTGTCCATCTTCCATGGCCCCTCCCGGGGAGTCTGTGTCTCCACTCTCCGTCTTCTAGGGACACACATCATTGGGTTAGGGCCTACTCTAATCCCCTAGGACCTCATCTTAACTTGATTGTATCTGTAACATTCGTAGGTTCTAGGGATTAGCACTTCAGTGTATCTTTATGGGGAACACAGTTAAACCGGTAACAGTCTATCCTATGCCCCCCAAGTTCATATCCTTCCCACATGCAAGATATACTCACTCCATCCTAACATCTCAAAGTCGTAACCTGTCCAGCATCAACTCCAAGTCCCTCAGTCAGGGATGGTCTGTCCTGCCGCACAGTTGTTCCCTGTGTGAGGTGTCTGCTTCCAGCGCAGGGATGGCCCAGGCCATGAGACACACTCATTTCCAAAGGGAGAAAACGGAAGGTGTCCAGGGCCCGCGGGTCCTAGCAGGTGCTCCCAGTGGAGGAGGGTGCACTGGATCTAAGGGCCTGAGAACAAGCTCTGTGCTCCGCCCTCTGGAGCCCAGGGCACTGGGGGTCGGCCGGCCTCCCAGACGGCTGGTCACTGGGGGCCACCCATTGGTGCTCTCTCCAGAACACTCCTTCTCATCTTTTGCGGCAAGGACAAGCTGAGAATTTTCCAAATCTTCAAGTCCTCGTTCCTTTTTGCTTACCAGTTCTTTCCTCAATTACTCTCTCTCACGCACACTTTTTACTATAAGCAGCAAGGAGAAACCAGGCTGCACTGTCGGCAGTGCTTAAAAATCTCCATAGCCACGTGTCCATCCATATTCTTATTGCGTCTGCCCTGCCCCTGCAGGGCACACAACTCAGCCAGGGTTCCTGCTGCTCACCAATGGGGGCAGCTGTGCCTCGGCTTCCTTTACCTGACGGCCACACCTCCCTGTGTTCTCTCTCTCGGGGCTCTGATGACCCTCCTAAGACTGGGGGAGCTTTCTCTGCGCCTCAGCAGAATCACATGAAACGACTGTTCCTACTGGCAGTCAAGGCGCCTGGCCGCTTCCTGTCATGCTCCTCAGAACTCCGTCTCTGGCCTTTCCCAAATCCATGGCACATCCACATTTCCAGGTATTTGTTACAGCAGTACCTCTGTCCTGGTACCAAACCTGTCATTGTTTCTTGGGCCGCAGTAGCAAGTTGCCACAGAACACTGGCTAAAAGGCAGACTTTCATCCCCTTGGATTTCCTCGTCTGCAATGATGGTGTGGTTGGGCTGTGCCCGGCCTCTGGTGGTGGCAGCCCTCCATCCTCCTTGTCCTGTGGCTGCACTGCCCTGGTCTCTGCCTCGGTGGTCACCTTCTCCCTGTGCTACCCCACGTCTCTGACAGGGCTGGGGCTCGGCCTGGGGCTACCCTCTGGGTCTCACTATGGGGGATCCTGTACGGGCGGCGCCCTCCCTGCACTGCAGGGACAGGGCTCTGTGTGTGTGACGTGTGCTGCCCCCCGCCTGACCAGCATGTGCCTTCCCCAGCGTGTCATCCATGAGCAGCTTCTGGCAGCCTCAGCAGTGAAGGAATGGGGGTGCTCCTTGGCGGGCCACATGCGGAGCGCATGGCCCGGAGGTGTGGCACCCGTTTAGAGTCCCTGGGCCCGGCAGCTGCCACACATGGTCCTGGTCCATTTCTGTGAGCTCCCCAAAAAGGCAGGTCCATGGAGACAGAAAGCAGACTGGTGGTTGCTAATTGGTGAGCAGTTTCTTTTTCGGAGATGGGAACTAGAAAATGGGCACAGCTCTGAAGACCCCAAAACTGCTCTGTGTCCACTTGGAGTGGGTGAGCGTCGGGGGGTGTGGATGATACCAGTGAAGCGCACAGGTGGCTCCTGTGCAGGAAGGCTGTGCGGGCCCAGCTCAGCACGCATCCCGGGGGCAGCCTGGCTGCTCACACTGGCCCTGCTCCGACCTCCCTCTGTCCTCTTCCCACCCACCTCAGGGCCACTTAGTTTTTTGATGGGAGTTGCTGAGTTTAACTCAAGCCCATTTACAGGGATAGGAGTGGAATTTGCTCATGGCCAACCCTCCCCCCTCAGTCTCACCGCCTGTGTCCACCCCCGCGCAGTGGGCAGATGCTCCCAGCAAGTGTGTCTGGCCAGGGCAGCTGGAACCTCAGGTGAGCGGCACCCAGCCTGCCTGACCAAAGCGGATGTGGTGAGCCGGGTCGTGGTTCTGATAGATCGGTGTGTTAGCAGTGAGGGCTCTCCCGAGAAGCAGGCCAAGAGTGTGTGTGTGAGTGATAGAGCTGGGGGGTGTGATAGAGGTGGTGCACGCGCGTGTTGTGTGTAGGGTATGTGTGTGTCATGGAAGGCGTGAGTGAGATGGGGGCGTGTGTGTGTGCTGGAGGGGGTGTGTTTGTCATGGAGGGTGTGTGAGATGGGGGGTGTGTGTGTGTGAGATGGAGGGTGTGCGTGTGTGAGATGGAGGGTGTGTGTGTGTCGGGTGTGTGTGACATGGAGGGAGTGTGTGTGTGAGATGGAGGGTATGTGGGTGTGAGATGGAGGGTGTGTGTGGGTGTGAGAAGGAGGGTGTGTGTGTGTCGGGTGTGTGTCATGGAGAGTGTGTGTGTTGTGGAGGGTGTGTGTGTGTTGGGGTGTGTGTCATGGAGGGTGTGTGAGATGGAGGCTGTGTGTGTGTGAGATGGAGGGTGTGTGGGTGTGAGGAGGGTGTGTGTGTGTGTGTCGGGTGTGTGTGTCATGGAGAGTGTGTGTGACATGGAGGGAGTGTGTGTGTGTGAGATGGAGGGTGTCTGGGTGTGAGATGGAGGGTGTGTGTGGGTGTGAGAAGGAGGGTGTGTGTGTGTCGGGTGTGTGTGTCATGGAGAGTGTGTGTGACATGGAGGGAGTGTGTGTGTGTGAGATGGAGGGTGTGTGTGTGTGTGTGTGTGTGAGATGGAGGCTGTGTGTGTGTGAGATGGAGGGTGTGTGGGTGTGAGGAGGGTGTGTGTGGGTGTGAGGAGGGTGTGTGTGTGTCGGGTGTGTGTGTCATGGAGAGTGTGTGTGACATGGAGGGAGTGTGTGTGTGTGAGATGGAGGGTGTGTGTGTGTGTGTGTGTGTGACATGGAGGCTGTGTGTGTGTAGAGAGAGAGATGTGTTGTGAGGAGCTGGCCAATATGATGTGAGACCTAGCAGGTGTACCAGCTGGCTGGAAACCCAGGGAGAATCCAAAGCCGTGTGGAGGCAGAGTTTCTCTTCCTGAGAACTCGAGTCTTTTTTATAAGGCCTTCGACTGATTGAATAAGGCCCACCCACCCTATGGAGGGTCATCTGATCTGCTTTACTCAAAGTTGGCTATTTTAAGTGTTAGTCTTATCTAAGAAATACCTGCATGGCGACATCTAGACTGGTGTTTGACCAGATATCTGGATGCTGGGGACAAGCCAAGTTGACACCAAAATTAACTATCATAGTCGGTCGGGCTATAAATGGATGGTGACCAGTCAAGGTTGCATGTGCGTTGTGAGCAATTTCCAGCTGCCTCTCCAGACAAATGAGAGCGAGTCTGTGTGTGTTCCCTCCTGGTGCCGCTCACAATGCCATTGTGCTTTTTTTGCCTGTTTACTTTCTGGGGTACGGGCTTTTTCCTCCAGTCAGTGACATGGTGTCTGTTTCCTCTGCTGCTGGCTCTCCTACACATCCTCGGGTCGCTTATGGAGGAGGCTGTGTTCTTCCGTTTGCTGGACATTGTGGCAGTAAGATTTGTCAGAGTGCCAGCTGTGCCTGAAGACTCTCCCTCTTCTGCTGCTTTCCTTTTCTCTGTCTGTGGTTCCATTTAGTTGTAGCAGTGTGACATTACTGTTTTGTGTGTGCCTGCTTGGAATCTTCTCAGCATAGTGTGTTTATGGGAGCCATCAGGAGAGGCCAGTGTGCTGGGAGAGCTCAGATGGAGCTGCAGGGCCACGGGTGAGGGCCTAGGTCGCGTGGTGCTGCAGTGGGGGCCACCAGGTCTTCGCAGAGAGATCTTTGCAGGGAGGCCACTTGGAGAACAGGGGAAGTGAGGGGGAGGTGGTCTGTCTAGGGGACTGTTCTGCCCCCGGGGGACGTTGGCTGTGTCTGGAGACTGGTTCAGTTGTCGCAGCGGGGGCGCTGCATTTGGTGGGCAGAGGTCAGGGAACTGCTAAACACCCTTCGACGTACAGGATGACCCCAGAACGTGGCGGGGTCTGGGGCCGAGGCCCCAGGTTCTGGTACATGCTGTGTGTCAGCAGCAGGGTGAGAACTCCACTGCTGTCTGCTCGCTTCTGCCTCGCCGGGGTCTCAGTCCTCCGCGCAACTTGGAGGCAGGAACTGTTTTCAACAGCTTTATGAGATGATTCCCATCACTGCAAGTCACCCACTTAACGTGTACAGTTCAGTCGGTGTTAGGTTAGCAGTCAGTCTCCATATCCCCCTACCAGCCCCACAGCCGCAGATCTACCAGTTTTCTCTCTGGATTTGCCTATTCTGGACGTTTTATATATGTGGAATCATACACTGTGGGACCTCTTGCGTCTGGCTGCTCTCACTCATAACATTTTCAAGGTTCATTTGTGTCACAGCGTGAAGAAATCGAGGGTCAGAGGCAGCTGAGACCCTGGCTGCCCCCCACCCCCCTGCTGCCAGGCCCGACTGCACTGAGTGCGTGCTCCAGGAGGGGTGGGCCGGCCGGGCAGGCTGCTCACACCTGCCTCCCTCTGGCAGATCAACCAGAATGTGGAGCTGCAGCGGAGCCGCCTTCGGGACGACATCAAGGAGTACAAGTTCCGGGAGGCCCGTCTGCTGCAGGACTACTCGGAGCTGGAGGAGGAGAACATCAGCCTGCAGAAGCAGGTGTCTGTGCTCAGGCAGAACCAGGTGAGTGTCTGGCTAGGGGGCGGGGAGTGGCCCTCGCACCCCTCATTTGGCCACCTCCATGCTCAGAAGGAGGTCCCTGCCTCCTCCCGCACACCCCATGGACCGGGGTTGTGGTGGCAGACTCTTCCTCCACGACCATGAGAGCAAGGCCTCTGGCTGCAGTGTCGGCTGACCATTGGCCTGGCCAAGGTGTCCCGGCCAGCAAAAATGGGGAAAGATATAGGAGCCGATAAAGAGGTGACACCAAAAACTCTGGGGGCTGGGTGTCTAGCTCAGATGCCTTTCCAGTGCCAGCAGGAGGTCCAAGACGTCCCCAGGCCCTTTGGTACCCTGGAGCTGTCGGCCTGCTGATTCCTCCTGCTGTTTCAAGTTTGCCAGCCCCTTTGGGTCCCCTGTGGTCTTGGGCCTTTGGGGGGCCCTCTGGGTAAAGCCAGTGGGCCTTTCTTGAGGAGCAGTGTGGCGATGTCCAAGCTGTTGTCTCCTGCTCTCACGTAATCTCCGCAATGGATGGGATGAGGAGGGCCGTCTTCCCCTGTGATGAGACCCCTGGGTGGTCCTGGGCACCCAGGTCCCTCAATGCCTGCCCCTGTCACCAACCTGCAAGAGCCACAGCCCTGCAGGGTGGGAACTGGGGCGACCTTTGTCCCACTTTAAATTCTGCATGGGGACATGTGGGCCCATGTGTTTATCCCGGGAACAGAACCTCTAGAGGGCACACCTCTGCCTGAGCACACAGGCTTAGGAGCTCCGCGTCTGACTGCACAAGGGGCCACTGTGACATCAGTCACGCACAGGGACCTGAGGGGAGAGAGACCTCGCCTCAGACCCTGGGTGGCACTGGTGGAGTCCAGCCCCCTTCCAGGGAGTCCCCTTCCTCAGGCTGCAGCCCAAGATACCCACTCAGTCCCGCCTCTAAGTGTCTTGTTCCTCAGGTTTTACACAAATATTACAGAATGATAAGAAACGGCCTTTAAAATTGCCTGTAGATGCTGAGCCCCACATCAAGCACAGGTTTCTGTCTACTCTGTCCTTGTCCATCTGCAGACAGTTTCAGCGGGTGTGACTCTGGGTGCTGCCTCTCCCGCTCACTCCCTCGGGCGTCTGGCTGTGGGTGCTGAGCAGCTGCCACACATCCCATCTCAGGGAACTTGAATTCCTTTGTTTTGAAATATCCTTAGAAGTAGTAGTCATAGTGAACATCTAAATACGTATTTTGTGTATCTTAAAATATTCAGTCAACTATTGATGTTAAGTATTTTGTAGAATTTAAAATCACTATACACTTGGTAGCATGCGAAGTCAGCTAGCCAATCTGAAGCGTGGTTGTGCTTGTTCTGATTTCCACAGTCACCAGCTCTGAGCTCTGGCTGTTGACCGGCTCACACCTGGTGCACACTTGTCCTTTGTGTTCACACCTCACGCCTCTGAGCAGCCATGGAGTCAGCACACTGGTGCTTCCTCCTATTGCTCAGGCTTAGCTGAGCGTCACCCTGTCTTTCTCAGGTGGAGTTTGAGGGCCTCAAGCATGAGATCAAGCGTCTGGAGGAGGAGACAGAGTACCTCAACAGTCAGCTGGAGGATGCCATCCGGCTCAAGGAGATCTCGGAGCGACAGCTGGAGGAGGCGTTGGAGACACTGAAAACGGAGCGGGAGCAGAAGAACAGCCTGCGCAAGGAGCTGTCGCACTATATGAGCATCAACGACTCCCTTTACACCAGCCACCTGCATGTCTCCCTGGATGGCCTCAAGCTTAGTGATGACGCGGAGGCCATGGCGAATGGTTTTGAGCACGGCAGCCTCGCCAAGCTGCCCCTGGACAACAAGGCCTCCACGCCCACCAAGGACGGCCTGGCCCCGCCCTGTCCCAGCCTCGTGTCCGACCTCCTCAGTGAGCTCAATCTCTCCGAGATTCAGAAGCTAAAGCAGCAGCTGATGCAGGTGAGTGGGAGAGCCAGCGGGTGGGCGGCACTCCCCTCCACTGCTGCCCCCACACACACACATTGTGGATGTCCCAAACCCTAGCTTACATTTATCTTCAACTCCTTCACTGCATGAGTGGGACTGCAGCATTACAGGTGGAAGCTGCCAGACAGGTGGGTTTCTGAATTATGTGATTGAAGTTTGGGTGCCAGTCACGGTTTTCTCATGTCCCTCTGTGGTGCCCACGTGCTATCTTCCTCGCTGTGTCCTGTGGGCATGTCACAATGGAATCCCAGGGTCTATACTGTGGCCCCCAGTTTGCTGCATGTCTCTGAGGAGGGGCCCGCCTGGCCCCCCAAGCCTCTGGAGCAGGGGAGGACCAACGGTGGCCCCACATGTGGCACCCTTTCTCAGACAAGTTGTTCCCGAACTCCAGGGGTTTGCCGCTTGGGATGTTCTATTCAAGAACAAGATGTGGCTGTCATTAGGTAGTTTTATTTACTTGCCAGTAAAGGAGACATCCAAAGCCCTGTCTCCCAGAAGGAGGCTTAGCCATTGCTTACGTACACTATTTGGTTCATTACATGTTGATTTCTTCTTTGCGATTCACTAAACTTACCCTGTTGGGTCGGTCAAGCTCATCTGGTTACAGCTGCATCTGTAAAATACGTGCTACATTTTAACATTTAGTGAGAAGAACATTTAGTAAGAACTGCCCAGACCTGGAGACCCTTGTGCTGTCTAACAGTGTCACAGACAGGCCAGCAGGATGACAGGCGGGGTCACTACTGGCACTGCCTGGGGGTCCTCTAGTTGCACGGACCCTGCGGGCTGTTGACAGGCCCTTCTGTGCCTTTGCAGATGGAGCGGGAGAAGGGGGGCCTGCTGGCGACACTGCAGGACACACAGAAGCAGCTGGAGCAGGCAAGGGGGGCCCTGTCGGAGCGGCACGAGGAGGTGAGCCGCCTGACAGAGACCCTGAGTGCTCTGCAGCGCCTGCAGGCTGGCAAGGAGCGGCGCACAGCCCTGGACAGCGAGAAGGAGCGTGACAGCCACGAAGATGGAGACTACTATGAGGTGGACATCAATGGGCCCGAGATCCTGGCCTGCAAGTACCGCGTGGCCCTGGCAGAGGCCACTGAGCTCCGGGAGCAGCTGAAGACTCTGTGCAGTGCGCACGAGGCCAGCGAAGCTCTGCACGCCGAGGAGAAGGGCCGGCATGAGGCCGAAAGCCAGGCTCTCACTGAGAAGGTGTCCCTGCTGGAGAAAGCCAGCTGCCAGGACCGGGAGCTGCTGGCTCGGCTGCAGACAGAGCTGAAGAAAGTCAGTGATGTCGCGGGTGAGACACAGGGCAGCCTGAGTGTGGCCCAGGATGAACTGGTGACTTTCAGCGAAGAGCTGGCCAGTCTGTACCACCATGTGTGCATGTGCAACAACGAGACGCCCACCCGTGTCGTGCTGGACTACTACCGCGAGGGCCCGGCTGGTGCTGGCTGCTGCAGCCCCGAGGCCCGCGGCCGCCGCTCACCAGTCCTGCCCAAGGGGCTGCCAGCTACCGAGGGTGGAGCTGGGGACAGCAGCCCCGCGCCTGGCTGCTCGCTGCCCTCACCCCTGAGTGACCCGCGCCGGGAGCCCATGAACATCTACAACCTGATTGCCGTAATCCGCGACCAGATCAGACACCTGCAGGCGGCTGTGGACCGCACCACGGAGCTGTCGCGACAGCGCCTAGCGTCGCAGGAGCTGGGCCCTGCGGCAGATAAGGATCGGGAGGCCCTCATGGAGGAGATCCTCAAGCTCAAGTCGCTTCTCAGCACCAAGCGGGAGCAGATCACCACGCTGCGCACGGTGCTCAAGGCCAACAAGCAGGTGTGCACCGCGCCGGGGCCAGCGGGGCGGGCGGGTGAGCGGGGGAAAGGGGGGGTGAGAGAGGGGGGCGGGGGGGAGACAGGCAGGTGTGTACTGCTGAGGTTGGGGTGGGTGGGTAAGTGCACTGTGGGGGGGGGCGGGCAGGTGTGACCGTGGGGGGGAGTGGGCGGGCAGGTGCACATTCTGTGGGGGCAGATGGGAAGCTGGGCAGCGGTTTTCACACTCCTCGGCTCCCTCCTGGGCCTGTGTGACCACTAATGGCTCAGACCTCAGGCTGCAGCTGTACTGCTCGTGCTACTGAAGAAAAGACGAGCATGAGCCCCAACTCGCTGCCACGTGGGGGGCTGGGCCACTGAGGCCAGGGACAGGCAGGGTCTTGGCCTGTGGCTCTTGCTGAAGCAGGCAGATCCCTCCTTGTGCTCCTCACCCACCTACCCTGTGTGTCTCTGAACTCCAGACGGCCGAGGTGGCCCTCGCCAACCTGAAGAGCAAGTATGAGAACGAGAAAGCCATGGTGACTGAGACCATGATGAAGCTGCGTAATGAGCTCAAAGCCCTCAAGGAGGACGCGGCCACCTTCTCCTCACTGCGCGCCATGTTTGCCACCAGGTAACACTTACGGTCCCTGTTGCTGCTTGGCTGGTGGCCCAGGAGCCTTCCCTGGGGAGGTGCTGTGCCATTCCTGCTGTTGGTGAGAACCCAGAGGGCCCCATTTTGTTCTCTGCTTCACATGTAAGACGAGGAAGTTGAAGGCAAGAGGTGAAGAGGACAGGTCCCCAGTGGCCGGGCTGCGAGTGGGCAGGTTACACAGCTAGGTTTGGGGCCAGTAACTGACAATGAGGAGTTTGCCTCCCAGAACTTGGCAGGAAGTTTGTAGATTAAGAAGGAAGGCTGTCCTGTCCCCATTGGTGTTCCCTCTCTGACCCTGCCAGTCAGAGGTGGGGAAAGCCTTCTGGGGAAGTCCCGCTTCCTGGTGTTTCTGCCATCCGGAGGGGCTAGTGCCATCTGCTGGCCAGTGTCGGGCAGGCACTGGGGGACCAGTCCCTAGATTGTCCGAGCATGGCTTAGGCGTTGGGGAGGCTGAGATTCCCTGATAAATGGAGTTGGAACTGAGCTCAGGACCTGCTTGTCCTCACACCTGGGTGCAGGGTGCTCCCCACTCCCCAAACGTGGGATGGGAACATGGGAAAACAAGGGAAAAAAGGCTCAGGCTTCTCGGAAAGCTTCCTTTTCTCCTGGCAGAGTGCGTGGGAAAGACCTCAGTCCACCCCTCAGCACTGCTGTGCCGACCCTCACTTCCTCATTTGTTTACCAGACCAAACTTCTCAGATGGAGCTGAGGTCCCAAACCCGCTCGTCTCTGGGCAAGGGTTAAAACTCACTATAGACCCTTGGTCCCTGGAGAAGGGACACTTCCACCGCCCCCTCTGCCCAGACCCCACTCCTTCTCTCAGGGACAGAGCCCGAGAGGGCGTTTCTGTCTCCCAGCCCTGTAACTGGGTGGGGGCGGGGGGCACATGTCACAGTTAAGCAGATGCCAAATGGACTGTTCCAGCGTCCACATTTACCCTTCCCAGACAGGTTGGCTGTCCTGTGCAGGTTCACTGAGATCTTCTGTGTGCACGCACGGACCTCGGGCTACTCGTATACCCTGAGCTGGGGGTATCTCGCCTCTAACCAGCTGTCCTGTCACTTGAAGGCCTTCAGGGGCAGTGTTTGCCTCCTTTAGTGGAGACGGTGTCACAGCTGGGGAAGGCCAGCTGCTGAGGGGTGGGCATCACAGAGCCCTCCTGGAGGAGGCCACCTGCTGAGGGGTGGGCCTCTTCCAGCCCCATTAGCAGAGGGACCCATGGAGGTCCCCTCACCTTG
The DNA here is from genome assembly GCF_004115265.2 of Rhinolophus ferrumequinum. Classification (NCBI taxonomy): domain Eukaryota; kingdom Metazoa; phylum Chordata; class Mammalia; order Chiroptera; family Rhinolophidae; genus Rhinolophus; species Rhinolophus ferrumequinum. The sequence goes on along the minus strand of NC_046295.1, from coordinate 692,780 downwards.
TGCCCCCGTCGCCTGCCCAGGTCCCTCAGTCACACTCTCATCTCTCACACCCCGCAGGTGTGACGAGTACATCACGCAGCTGGATGAGATGCAGCGGCAGCTGGCAGCCGCCGAGGACGAAAAGAAGACGCTCAACTCCCTGCTACGCATGGCCATCCAGCAGAAGCTGGCGCTAACCCAGCGGCTGGAGCTGCTCGAGCTGGACCACGAGCAGAGCCGGCGGGGCCGTGCCAAGGCCACCCCCAAGGCCAAGCCCAGCACCCCGAGCGTAAGTCACACCTGTGCCTGTGCCAGCAACAGGACCGAGGGCACTGGGCTCACTGCTCAGGTGCTCTGCGGCGAGAAGTATAACATTTGCTGGGATTAAGGCCACAGGGCTGCACACTACAGCTAACTTGCCACTCGTCACCTGTCTGCTTCACCTTGACTAACCCGGCGGCGGCGGGACTGTGGTGCTAGGCTGGTCTTAACCATAACTAACGCACAGAGGGAACAATTTAGCCGGCGGCATCGGCATGCTGCTCCCCCTGGACACGGCGAGCTCGTGTTGTCTTCTCCCCCCCGGGAGCACCCTTCACAGCAGGTGTTACTTGGCAGGGGACCTGGGGGTCAGGGTGGGGTCAGAACCACGACTCCTCGCAAAAATGTGGCTTCCCAGGGCCTAGATGTCAGCAGCTCCCTCAGGCTGGGACAGAGCTGAGGTGACACTTGCATGTTCTCCACATGTCTCTAGTGCAGCCAGGGAGCAGTGTTAGAGGTTCCTGCCCAGGTCCCAGCTATAGCCTCACAGGATGGAGAGAATTACTTTGTAGTTTGTGGAGCAAACTCCCTTTGGCACAAAAGGACAGAATTCCTTCCCCCAAATCCAGAGAAAGCGCAGCCCTGAGTTCCGAGTCCTCCGGCCCTGGCAGCGGTCACACTCACACGCTCTCCTGGCCACACCCCGAGGCCAGAACTCACAGCCTGGGCCTCTCTAGGAGATTTGCACACTGGTCCGGTGGCCTGACAGTTTGGCAGGCCCAAGGCCTGGGATTTTTTCAGTGAGAAAGACTTGCCAAGTGACTGACCCAACTCCTGTCCTTGGGGGGAGGGAGCCCATCCTGTACTTCGGGGGGCGGGGGGGGACCAGCTTTCAGAGCACATTTCTCTAGTCTCTGTCCGTTATCAGGCCTTCCTCCCAGGTGACATTCGACACTAAGAAACAGGGCTCCGGAAAACCCCAGGCCGACGTGGGCAAGATGCCTTGTGTGGGCCCAGGGCCCGTCCGAGGATTCACTGAGGAGGAATGCGGTTCTCCTTCACCACTGCACTAGCGGGGTGGTGACAGGCAGGAAAGGTGGCTGTGAGGCCCTTCTGCTCTCAGAGGCCGCATCCACACCAGAGCTTTGGTGCCAGGCCGTCTGAGTTGACACTTCCGGAAGCAGAACCCCTCAGTATTTTACTCCCTGTCACCCCTTAGGAGCCACCGGGCTTGAAGCTGTGGTCCTCGCCCTGAGTGGCTCTTTGCCTCATCTTTCCGTGGCCCAGAGGGAGAGTTTGTGTTGCCCCTTCACAACAGCGTGTGCCCCCACTCCCCTTCCCCTTGGTTCCCGAGTGTGTCTTGGTTCCCACCAGACTCCAGGCGCTGCACAGACGGCCTTGGGTTTTGCAGACCGCTGGAATGGAGAGGTGCGAGTGGGGCACATCTTTCCCCGTTGTGTGCCTGTCCCCGGCTCTGGCTGCTTTGCTGATGGGACATTGGGTCTTGGATTTCCCTCCCACTTGAGAATGGGTCAGGCCTTCGTGCCTGTGTAAGCAGGACTTCCAAGGGCATGGCTGCCTGCTGGCCCCACACACTGCTTCTGCCCCCCTCGCCAAGCCTGGCACGCAGCTTCTCTTTGTAAGGTATCTTCATGAGGCACTTGGGGCTGGCGGCCCCTCTAACACATGCAGGTCTTCTCTGCTGCTAACGCACCCACGCCTCACAGCTTGGCGACAGCTTTAGTTGTCCGACAGGTGACTGGTTCTAACACTGTCTTGTTTTCTCCCATTTTCAGCTGTAGATTAGCTGCCGGGAGAACTCGGCCGCCGGCCCTGTCACACTGCAACCCCTCCCCTCCCCTCCCATGGGCCCACGCAGAGGAAGGAAGGGCAGCCTAAAAGTCCACTTAGAAACGTTTTTGGATATGCCACTGCAATTCTTTTTTAAATAGCATTCCCGAGTTTTTAATGGCAGAGGAAAAAAGCTTTAATGTTCAGAAAGCCACCAGCTGCTGCTCGAAGGGCCTTTGTACAGCGCTGAAGAACCTGCTGGGACAGCAACCGCCAGGCTCGCTTAGGAACCTGCTAGAAACGCTCACCACTGGGGTTTCCCTATGACAGATACTGCTTTTTCATTTGATCAACCTGTGCACTTTTGATATTTTGATTATATTTGCTTAATCCCTTGCATAGAGACGGTCTCAGATGCCGTGGTCTGTCTCGTGGTCCTGTAGCGCTCTGTCTTAGCTCCTGACGTGGTGATCTGACGTTGGCACGTGGCACAGTTGTGTCCTAGTGTGTAGCTCTAGACTGTTTAGATGAAGGCTTCGACCCAGCAAGGAGCTCGGCTAAACACATCCACGCTGTGGTTCAGCAGCCTTTTGGATTATACGGCATTGTGGTTCATGTTGGAAATTGCAGGTTTTAAATGCCATGTTCATTAAGAAATCCAGGGTATTCTGATTCTGGGGTTTTTCATATTGTATTATTATTATTCTTAGGAATAGTTCAATGTAACAAGAAGAAAACTTGACCTTTGCTCTGGTTAAACAGTTATAGGCACTTGAAAACAAAAAAGATAAATTATTGAATGAGTAGTATTACCTACAAATTCCAGAATTTTCTGGGCTTTAGGACGTTGTGAAGCATGACTGATTAACAGAATTTTATACAACTGTACCAGTGACATTCCAAATTGGAATTGTTTTGTTACTCTGGTTGTTGTGCCAAATTGTGGTACACTTAGAAAATTCTACAGTCGTCAATTTTTAGGGTGTTCTGTTTCAACACCTTTTTGTTAGTGATCATTGCCAGTAGTGCCTTCATCAGGTAAGGGAGGTGTCCCGGCATAGTTTATTCTCTAAAATGGACAGTGAAGAGCTAGTTGGGAATGCTGAAGGCCAGTGTGGACCAATAGGTGTGAGTGGGTGTACTACACCTTCACACCTGAACCTGGCGTCTTCACTGAGGGAAAGAAAACAGCAATTGTGCAAAATTCTGTTAGTCAGTGATTCTTTGCAGATCCTTGCAGATCCAGGGGTTGAGAAACGAAAGTGAACACAAACCTTGAGTATGCTTTGGGAACCAAATGGACTTTATGGGAGAAGCTAAGCAAGTGGTGTGAGTAACATGCCACGTTTTTGAAGAGCCGCGGGCAGCCGGGAAGCCGGTGCCGTCGGCCTCATGCAGGGGGTGAGGGCTAGCCATAGTATTCTTTGCAGATGGAAGAGAAAGACGTTACATATTCTCTTGCTTGGTGTAACTAATCACTGTTAATTTCAGGAAACCGAACTCGCTCAAGCTCCTTGGCAAACCAGGTCTGTGGCCTGTCCAGTTTGCTGAGTGAAGTTGTGTGAATGGTCAAATTGGTACTCAAATAGGAAGAAGAAAGTGTCCTTCCTCCTCCAAAATAAAGGAAAAATTATAGTAAGTAGCAAGAATAAGAGTTCTGTTTCCTGGAATGAGCATTTCTTATTCCTAGTTGTAGGGACCCCTATTTTTACCTTCTATTACAGTGTTGATTCATAAGAAACAATGTTACATTTACGATAACTTCATCTGTATGGGGTATTTATTTGCAATGATGTCTGAGTACTGTATTTTTTTTTTCTGTGCATTGCCTTAGTGTCAGAATGTTGTCTTTATTTTAAGATCATATGCATGTTCTCCTGCCAAGGAATCTTTACACAGACCCAAACAAACAAAAATGCCTTCAGATTCTGAGAAAATGAGGCAGAGCATGGAAAAGGAATAGGAAGGAGAAATCAGTCGCGACTTGGAACAGACATGGCGCAAAAGCCTGCAAAGCCAGTGCATGTGGGAACAGTAGGCCTAGTGAAGGGTCACGTTGGTAGGACCAATAAATAAAGAATGATACAAAGACAAAGCACAAGGCTTGTTCTCTGTGGCTGCACTCACTCCCCATCCCAGATGCCTGTGGACCCAGCAATACACTGTAATTCCAGTGCCGAAAACAATAAAACCAGGCTGTGGGAAACCCTGCTGGTGAGAGCTGGAAGCGACCTTGGGCCCAAATCTGGAGGTGTGGGGAGGAGAGGGGGTATGGGGTGTCCCCCAATAGGGGCATCAGGTGTCAATGAGCACCCAGTACCTTAGCAGTGAGAGCACGTTGCCTTCACCATCCTGTCCAGAAAGCAGAGATTTGGGTAACATGGCATCCTTTGCTGTCCAAACTCCTGCTCACTGATCCCAGGAATGAATAGATCCACGTAAAAGAGTTACCTGTTTGTCATCATCTCAAAAGCACGTTCACCTGCAGGAATGTGTACACTTGAGTTTACATGTTGAGTCCTTCCCGCTGATTGCTTGTGGGTGTGTGAGCATAGGGGACAGTCCTGGGTGAGGGAACAGGGTGTCCCTAGGACGCTCTGCTACCCCTGCTTCTGATAGCCTGTCAGGCCCGAGCAGCTTCACCCAAACCTCAGGGAAAAGGCTGTCTGAGGCCGGGGCCTCCCTTCCCTGGCATCTCCCCAGGACCCCTCCTTCCACCCAGAGTTTCCCCTCCCCCCTCTGATGATCTCCATCCTTCTTTGCTAGCGTTGGCCTGAACTTGTTTTCAGTTTGAAACTTTCTTTCAATAAGAGACTTGTTTTTCTAACTCCATAGCCAGAAGGAATCTTCTCCCCCGCTGGCCCATGTTGCCCCAAAGGGTCCCTGGAAGAGGTTGAGAATAGGAGGATGGGACACTGGCAGTAGGCCAGGCAGGGCAGGCCCTTTTCCAGGTGGGGGCACCACCTGGCCCTTGGCCCCCACCATATGTGTGGTGTATTGTGGCCCTGGCTGTCCCACGTGTTGGAATGTTTGATTTGCACAAGCACAGGTGCTGAGGCCTTCCCTGGCCCCCAGAGTGCTCCAGGTGCTCGCTCATGTGGTTTTTCATTTCAGGGTAGAGTGGCAGCCTTCCAAGTGGACAGTGTCCCAGGAGCCTGTGAGAAGGGGCATTTGACAACCTGCTCAACCTTCCCTTCCAAGAGGGAATGTCTCCACTCTTACCACCTCTGCCTCCCTGGAGCAGTTTTCACCCTCCACCCCCAGCAGGTTTGCAGAGCTGGAAAGTGTCAGGTTGGAGACAGACCTTTGGTTGATCACCCTCTTTCGGTAGCGGACATACCCTGGCTGACTTACCCTCTCTGAGCCTCAGTTTCTCTTCTACAGGTTGAGGACTGCAGTTCCTTGCTCAGCGGTTACGATGTTTCTTCCAGCCCTAGGTGTCCAGCATGTGGCAGATGCCCAGTCGACGAGTGTTGCTAATGCGGCTCTAGCGCTGTCATTATAATCAAGCTCTGGGAGCCAGGCCACGGCCTGGCCTCTGTCCTGTGAGGAGTGCGATTGAAGTCAGCTTTTTATCAAAGCATGATTTGCATTCAGAAAAGTGTGCGCGTCTAATGTACAGGCCAGATCTGCACACAGGAAACAGCTGTGTGTTCAATAGCCAGAGTCCAGGGTTCCCCTAGGAGTGCTTCTCAGGACACATTCGGGGGACACCTCTGTGTGCCAGCCCCGGCGCGGTGCTGGGCTGTTCCTGCCATGGGAGCCTCCCTGGAGAACAGATGTGCCTGCATTCTGACCTCACCTGGCGTGGGATTTTGGCAGGGATGGGCTGCCATTAGGTTTGCCTCTGTGTGCTCACCTTTCAGCTGTGGCCAGACAGCAGAACTGTAAGGTCTGTGTGTTGTCATTTTGTCAGGTTTCTTGTGGGCAAGCACGATGGCTCCTGTGACTTCACCTTTGTAAGACCAGGTCCCAGGGGTAACGGCCCCCCATTCCCCACAGAGCTCCTCCCCCTAAACAGGAAGAGGCAGTGCCACAGTGCCTCACGCCCAGAAAAGGCCTCCCTGCATGGGTACTGTGAGCACACTCCTGCATGGGCCTACTAGGAGAGAACAATAGGAATCGATCACACACATACACCAGCATCCCATTTGTTCATCTCAATCTCAAGAATCCAGATTTGTTTTATTTAGCCTCACATGTTAGTAAAGTACAGCACACATACATAAGAATGCAAACAAGTGTCCAACACAAACAAGTATCCTCTGGCTAGATTTTTGCAAACTGAACACGAGCAGCCACCATCCAAATGAGAAGCAACTGAGGGCAGCCCCCCAAAACCCTCATACTCTGTGCACCCACTCCTCCCAGGGATAACTCCCTGAGTGTGTCAGTGCAGGTCACCTGTGCCTATTCCTGTACTTTATATAAATGGAAGCACACAATAGAGATCCAGAGCTTTGATAGATTTACTTATCAAACCTCATGGATTTCTCACACCCTGATTGAACTATGAATTTACAGGTGACTCACTAGATTCAAAGATATAAATCAGTTGAACGTAAAAGAATGAAAAAAGATATTCTCTGCAAACAGTAGCCAAAAGAGAACAGGAGTGGCTATGCTAATAGACAAAATAGACTTTAAGACAAAAATTGTTATGAGAAACAAAGAAGGACATTATATAATAAGTCAATTCACCAAGAAGAATTTTAAATGTATGTGTACTAAACAACAGCATAATAATACAATAAGCAAAAACTGCCAGAAATGAAGGGAGAAATAGTTAAACGATAATTGGATATTCAATACCCCACTTTCAATAATAAATAAAACAAAACAGAATAGCAAAAATGAAATAATATACTTAACAGGACTATAAGCCAAGATTACTTGAACAGAACTGTAAGCAAAGCCTAATACATCTATAGAACACTAACCAACAGCAGAATACATATTCTTAAGTGCATATGGAACATTGTCCAGGATAGACCATATGTTAGATTATCAAACAAGTCTTAATAAAGAAGGTTGAAATTATACAAACTATATTGTCTAATGACAATGGGATAAAATTAGAAATAATGAAATGTGAGAAATTCACAAATATGTGTAATTGAAACACTTCTTAATAATCCATGGGTCAACAAAGATAGCAAGAAGAAAGGTAGCTCTTAAATCAAGAATCTAACCGCCCACATTAAGAATTGAGAAAAAGACGCAGGGAGGGGGTGGGCTCAACAAAGAAACAATGGCTTCCACCAGCTCCTGCGTCCAGGAGAAAGTTGCTCCTCCCGCCCTTGTTTTGAGGCCAGATAATTCACTTCCTGGAGCCTTTCGAGCTGCTGTCCCAGCACTGGAGCTCAGAGCGAGTGAATCCATCAGCAGAAAGATGGCTCACAGATCTATCAGGTTCTCAGAGGGACTTGTGGCATAACCAAGGTTCAGGACCAGTGACAAGGTACTGGCAGTGGGACTTCAAGACTCTGGCAGCAGTCGGGAAAAGACTCTGTGTAGGCCTCCTCCTCCCTCCCCAAAGTACATACCTGTGACTCCATTTATATAAAATTCCAGAAAATTCCAACTGAACTATTGTGACAAGAAGTGGATGACTGCCTGTGGCCCGGGAGCCTGGGGACAGAGTGGGCGGACAAACGGTATATGTTTTGAAGCTTTTTTTTTTTTTTTTTTTTTTAAATCTTGGACTTTAACATTAAATGAATTCTCATCTTTAAAAAAAAGAAAGAAAGAGAGAGAGAGAGAGAGAGAGAGAGAGACAGAAAGAGAGGAAGAAAGAGAGGAAGAGAGGGAGGGAGAGAGGGAGGGAGAGAGGGAGGGAGAGAGGGAGGGAGAGAGGGAGGGAGGGAGGGAGGGAGCGAGGGAGGGAGGGAGGGAGGAAGGAAGGAAGGAAGGAAGGAAGGAAGGAAGGAGAGAGAAAAAGAACAAACTAAGCCCAAAGGAAGCAGAGATTAGAGTGGAGATAGTGAAATAGGAATAGGGGGAAAATGGAGAAAAATCAACAAACCAAAAATTGTTTGTTGTTAAAGATTAGCAAAAATGAATTAAAAAATGACAAGACCTTTAGATTAAAAAATGCTATTAAAATCAGAAATAAAAATGGAGAAATTATTACCAATTTTACAGAAATACAAAGGACTATAAGAGACTACTGTGAATACACCAAAAAATTGGATAATCTAAACCCAAACCAAGCAGAAAGAAGGAAATAGTAAAGGCTAGAGCAGAGATGAATGAAATAGAAAAATCAATAGAGAAAATCAACAAAACCAAAAGTGGTTTCCTAAAAACAAATCGACAAACCTTTAGCTACACAAAAACAGATGACTGAAATTACTGAAACCACTAATGAGATTGGGGACCTTACTAATGACCTTACATAAATAAAAAGATTATGAGACAATATTATAACAATGCTGACATATTAGATAACTTTAATGAAATGGCAAATCACTAGAATCACACCAACTACCAAAACTGACTCCAAAGGAAATAATCTTAATAAGCCTAAGACAAGAAATTGAATCAGTAATAAAAAACTCTTCCAACAGGACTTCTAGTTTCTGGTCCAACATATAAGGAGCGTAGAAGCCATCACTTTGTCCTAACAGTAAGTAAAAAGCTGAACAAACTGGAAAACCAACTCTTACATTTGTCATAGAAGTGAGGTCACAGGGTATGCCACTGCCCCCCAAATTGTAGACACAGACAAGTACAGACTCACAACTTAGCAGAGCAGTTGTAACCAGTACCTGGGTAGGAAAACCTGATCTGTAATTGACAAATATGCTGTAGGCTCAGTGTGGACAAATCTGAGAGATAAAAGCTCCAGGAAGACCCAGTCATAGTGGGACCCTCACACTTATATGAGCTTTACATCCAGGCTCTCTACCAGGTTCTCACAGTGAAGACTGGAGAAAAATCCCTCCCTCCTCCCCGCCAGGCTTTCGGCGACAGAAGGGAAAAAGTAGCCATTTTGAAATACCCTACAGCATTCTTCTTAACCAGGCCTACCCTCAAGACAAAACTATTTTATCACAGCCTAACATGGGGGAATGGAAACACCCAACTCCAGTCCCCTCTGGCCATACCTTACCACCTAAAAGGGTGAAAAGAAGGAAAAAACTGAGAGGCACAGGGGCACTAATAACAGATTAATCACAATCCTATAGGACGCTTCCCCTTCCCCTACATCTTACCATTTTACCGTGTTTCCCCAAAAATAAGACTTAGCCAGACAACTCTAATGTGTCTTTTGGAGCAAAAATTAATATAAGACCTGGTATTATATTACTTATATTACATTATATTATAAAGACCGGGTCTCATAGTAAAATAAGACCGAGTCTTGTATTAATTTTTGCTCCAAACGACACATTAGAGCTGATTGTCTGGCTAGGTCTTATTCTCAGGGAAATACGGTATTACTAAATGCCTATTTACTGCAGTTCCCTTTCCCCAGTACATCATGTCTGGCTTTCAACAAGAACTTTCAACAAAAAAGACAGGACAAACATTAGAACCAGACTTAAATATGGCAAGAATGTTGAAAGTATCCGATCAGGAATTTAAAATAACTTTAATATACTGAGGGCAGTAATGGAAAAGTTAGACAGCGTGTAAGAATAGACAAGTAATATAAACAGATGGAATACTGTAAGAAAGAATCAAAAAGCTGGAAATTAAACACTAACAGATAAAGAATGTCTTTGATGGGCTTGTTAGTATAGCTGAGGAAAGACTTTCTGTGCTTGAGGATATGTCAATAGAAACTTCCAAAACTGAAGAGAAAAAAGACAAGAAATGGATAAGAGTATCCAAGAATTGTGGGACAACTACAAAAGGTGTTACAGACACATAATGGAAACACCAGAGGAGAAGAAAGAGCAAAAGAGAAGAATATTTGAAGCAACAATGAGAATCTCCCAAATTTATCAGACACCAAACCACAGATTCACAAAGCTCAGAGGACACCAAGAGGACTCCAAATAAAACTATACCTAGGCATATGATATTAAAACTGCAGAAAATGAATCTTGAAGCTGGGAGATGGGGGGAGGCTTATTATCAAAGCAAAGATAATTACATATGACTTCTCAGAAAACACACAAGCAAGAAGAAAGTGAAATATTTAAACTGGTGAGAGAGAGAGAAAAGAAACACTAATATTCTGTATCCCATGAAATTATTGTTGAAATGTAAAGAAGAAATACTTTCTCAGACAAAATTGAGGGAGTTTGTTGCCAGCAGAACTTCCTTGCAATAAACATGAAAAGTTTTTGAGAGAGAAGGAAAATTATGTAAGTCAGAAACTCAGATCAACATAAAGAAAAGAACATTAGACAAAAAATAAAGGTAAAAATAAAAACTTTATTTTGGTTAATTTATCTAATAGATAACAGTTCAAAATAGCTATATTTAATAAATATACATTATAAGTGAAATGAAAGATACAAGGACCACAAGGGAAGAATTAGAAATAGTTTGTTATAAGGTACTTGCACTACTTTATACCACTTAGTAAAGTGGTATACTATTATTTGAAAGTAGACTAAGTTGTAAATGTGTTTTATAAACTCTAGGGTGACCACTAAAAAAAGGTTAACACCCCCCTCCCATACGTATAACTGATATGCTAAGAAAGGGAGAAGACAAAAATAGGAAGAACAAGAGTGATAATCACTTTAAACATCAATGGTTTAAATAATCAATTAAAAGAGAGAGACTGTCAAAGTGGACCAATAAACAAGACCCAACTATATTATATGTTGTCTCCAAGAAACACATTTAAAATATAGAGACATAATAAATTGAAAACAAAGGAATGGAGAAAGATATGCTAACACTAATTTTTAAAAAGTGGGTATAGCTATACCCACTTTTTTATAGCAGACTTCAGAGTAAGGAAAGTTATCAGGGATAAAGAGGGTTATTACCTAACGATAAAGGGGTCAATTCTCCAAGAAGACATAACAATCCTTACTGTGTATGCACCTAACAGGAAAGCATCAGACTGTGATGCAAAAGATGAATTCACTAGTTTAGTTGGAATCTTGACCACCTTTCTATCAGAAATGGACAGATCCAGAAGTCAGAAAATCAGTAAGGACATAGTTGAACTCAACAGTACCAACAATCAATTGGATATAATTGACAACTGTAGGCTACTTGATTAAACAACAGCAGAATACAATTCTTCTCAAGGTCATATGGAGCATTTCCCAAGATAGACCACATTCTGGGCCTTAAAATACATGTTAACAAGTTTAAGAGAATAGAAATGCCATGTATGCTCTCAGACCACAATGAAATTTGACTGGACATCAGTAACAGAAAAGGCAGAAAATCCCCAAATACTTGCAGATTAAATAATACACTTCTAAATAACACATGGATCAAAGAAGAAATCTCAACAGCAAATTTAAAATAATTTGAAGTAAATGAAAATGAAAATACAACACCAAAATTAGTGGTATGCATTAAATCAATGCCTAGAAGGAAATTAATAGTACTGGATGCATATTAGGAAGAAAAGATCTTACTAAAACCGATAATCTAAGGTTCCATTTCGGAAACTAGAAAAAGAAGAGCACACTAAGGCCAAAGTAAGCAGAAGAAAAATAAAAATGAGAGCAGAATCAATGAAATTAGAAACAAGAAGTCAATAGAAAAAAAATCAACAAAGCTAAAAGCTGGTTATTTGAAAAGATCAATAAAATTGATCAGCTTCTAACCAGGTTAAGAAAAAAAAAGACAAATTACTAATACAAGAAACGAAAGGGGGCATCACTACAGATCCCATGGACATCAAAAGTATAATAGAGGAATACTATAAACAATTATATGACCACAGATTTGATAACCTAGGTGAAACAGGCCAATTCCTTGAAAGGCACAATCTATCAAAACTCACACAAGAAGAAATAGACCATCTGAATAGGCCTATATCTAGTAGAGAATTTGAATCAATAATTAACCTTCCAAAATAGAAAGCGTTAGGCCCAGATGGATTCACTGGTGAATTCTACCAAATATTTAAGGAAGAAATTATACCAGTTCTCTATAGTCTCTTCCAGAAGGCAAAAGCCCAGGGAATACTTACTTCAAGACTTACTATAAAGTTAGAATAATCAAGATGGTCAGGTATTGGCAAAAGAATAAAATAGATCAATGGAACAGAACAGAGAATGATACTGGAACAAGTAGACATCTACACGCAAAAAGTGAACCCAGACACAGTTCTTACTCTCCACCCGCCTGGACCACCCAACCCCAAGTACGCTTGTATCTGCCCCTCTGGGCCCCACCAGTCCAAGGGCCCCGGAGAAGTCACAGGGCTCCTTGAGCACGCCTCATTTCCGTCGCCCAGACTAGAAACCTCATTTCCGGTTGTCAAGACCGCGCTCCGGATTACAGTCACTATGCCAGCACCTAAGATGGCCGCTGGCTCCTCCGCCGCTGTGATCAATGGAGAAGAAGCAAACAGGAACCCAGAAATTGCCCGGCTCTGCCATGGCAGCCACCGGGGGCGTGGCTTCCGGCGGCCCTCGCCTGCAAGTCCCGGCAGCCGGTTCGTGCGTAGGTGGTGGCTGACAGGCGCTCCTCCCCCGACGACTGCGACCCGGCGGCTAGTGCCCAGGTGGACTGGCGGCCCCAAACTCGCGGCCCCACGAGGCGCTAAAGCTCCACCGGGGTATGGACAAGGCGAAGATGGATGAGAATGAATGGGGGTACCACGGCGAAGGCAACAAGAGCCTGGTTGTGGCCCACACGCAGGTGAGCGGCACACGGTCGGTGCGGTCCGCGACCCTCGCCCTGCCCCGGGTCGTTTTCATATACCCCCAGCAACCCCCAGGCTCGTTTCCGCGTCCTCCCAGCATCCCCCCAGGGTGTTTCCGCGACCCCCCAGTGTCACCCCACCGGGTCAGTTCCGCGTCCGCCCGGAGTGTCACACCTTCCCCCCGCGTCAGTTTCGCGTCCCCCAGCATCACCTTCTGTCCGGGCCAGGTTCGCGTGCCCACATCGTCACCTCCTCCCGCAGGTCAGTGCCACGTCCCACCAGTTTCACGCCCGCCAGGTCTGTGCCCTGTTCCTCTAGCGTCACCCTTACCCCCGGGTCAGTTCCGCGTCTCCCCAGCATCACCCCTTCTCGAGTTGGTTCCGGGTCCCCCAAGCGTCACCCCCTCCCCCGGAGTGAGTTCCGTGTTACCCCAATATCACCCCCTGCCCCTGGATCAGTTTCGCATCTCCCCAGGCGCCCGCCCGGCGCCGCCTGCCGGGTAGGTCCCCCTCCGACTGCCCAGCCGCGGTGGGGCAGAGGCTGCGCCAGGAATTCGCTGGCTGGCATGGAGGGCCTGGGCAGCTGGGGGGGGGGGGGGGAAGAAGTGAAGTGCCCCGGATGCTGTTTACCTCTCAGCGCCGAGGCAGTTCAGCCTCTGAGATGTCAGAATTGCAGTTCTCCTGCTGCTGCTATTAATAATGGACCATTGCCCGCAGATTCTTTTGCAGAATCTTTTACAATTGAAAAAGTTTCCCTGTCTTAATCCTTCCTTTCTTAACTGAGGGTGAGTTTCAGAAAGTGCAGTAAGGATTCCCAGGGAGGTGAATTCCAGGAAGAGAAGCGTGGGGATTTGTGTGAAAGCCCAGACCTCTCTGACATCCTGCTGTCTAATACAAGCCGGCAGGAATGTGGTGGGCTGGGGGAGGGCCTAAGATCATGGGGTTGGAGTCACACATAGCTGGGCAGAGTCCCAGTTCTACCACTGCCTGGCTCAGGCTCCGTTTCTGCATTTGCAAAGTGAAGTAGTAACAGAACTCCTTTTGTGGGCTTGCTAGAAAAATGAGGTGAGCAGGAGCTGGACAGGTTATGCCTGGCAAGTGAGGTTAAGAGCCCTGACCAAGTCCAAATCGCTTCTCCGGGATGGTGCAGGCCCTGGGTGGTGCTCTTCCAAGTGCTGGGTCAGCTGTAGGGTAAGCTGCAGTCACCCAGGTGACCCTGTGTCCCACTTTTGCATTTTATTGCCCATTAGCACAGTCAGGAAACTTAAGAACTGAAACTACAGGCTTTGCTGAGATCTTTAGATGAATTAATAATGGATAAGGCTTAACCTGAAGCGCTTCTTCTCTGTGCAGTCTGCTGGGTCCCATTGTTTCAAGGTCAGGTAAGGTATGGGATATTCCAGCATGAGTCGCTTTTGTTGTCGGGTTATTGTGGTGACTCCTGAACTCTCACAAAACAAATGCTCATCTTCCGATTCCTTAGTAAGATTGGATGGTGTATCTTCATTTTATGTAGAACTAAGGCTTCTTTTAGTGGGGAGGCTAATGTACTGAGTTTCAAAAGTAGCGTCAGACGAAGGAGGAAGTTGCAGACTTGGAATAAAAGGACCGCAGGCTGGAAGATCAGAGTCCTTGGGCACTCGAGTGCCTTCTCCACCATCTCTGACAGGTACGTGTCCACCCTTCAGGGCAGCCTGGCCCCCTCCCTTACGGCACAGCTCCTGTTGTTAGGGTTGCATTTCGTTTCTCTTTTCTTTTTCCCTTTTAAACTCAGTCATCAGGCTACCCTGGACCTGTGTTCTTCATTTTAAATCTAAATTTACTCTAATATGGTCATTCCTGCTTGGTTGTGTTTAGCCATCATTTGAGCCTAAAGATTATCATTGCAAGTAGTCTTGTAAGAAAAGCCTCCCACCAAGTGAAGGCACTAGCGAAGGGAGCACTGTGCCATTTGGGTGTGGAAAAGTCTTGTGCTTTGCCTGGGCCTGAGGATGGAGCAGGCGGAGAGAGTCCTGGCAGGCAGTCTTTCAGGTCTGTGACGTGCCCAAACAGAAGGTGTGTGTGCGAGTGGAATAGAGAAAAGGAGGACAAGGGAGGCCGCGGACAAGGGAGGGTGGACTCGCAGGCCCACCTCATTCGGTCTAAGGTGGAGGACTTCCTTCACCACATTTCTTCCAGATCAAAGAGGGCAGCACTTACTTTCAGAATGGGAAGGTCCTGAAAAAGGGATGAGTCTGTACTCTCCTCTCCAGCTTCAGAACATGGCGTGCCTTCAGGTAGCCAGTCCTGGGGCCCAGCTGCACTGAAGGCATATGAGCTGACAGACAGACAGACAGACAGCATTCTGGGCTGGTGGGTCAGGAGCTTCGAGGGGCGTGGGACTTATAAAGTGGGGCCTGGAGACGGAGGAGCTAAGCGCAGGCCACAGGAGGGCCATGGGGTGTGGGGTGTATGTTCAGGACTGGGCAGTACCTGGTAGGCTGCTGTCAGCTGCCCCTGACCCCTTTAGGCATCCTGTGTCTGTCACCCTCAGTCTGGTGCTCAGCATCCTTGGGTCCAGCTGTGCCACTGAACCCTTTCCCAGGCACTGGCCCTGATGCGGACCCTCTGAGGTCAGCTCCAAGGCTGTGGCCAGCTTGGCACCATGCTCCTGTGGGTGCGTGGAGGCCTAGCCACTGACCGCATGGTGGGTCATGCCACAAGGGCATTTCCTTTGTGGGCCGGCGAGGGCACTGTCACTTGTCCTAGTGGCCTTGTCACACTTGCTCACTCTGAGTGTGGTTAGCGAGCTCAGGTCTGCGCTCACGTGCATCGCTGGGATTTCTGTCTGTCTGGCGTTGTTACGTTCACATCTGCACTTACCATTCTTTTCCTTTCCTTGTTGGCTTTGGCTCAGCATCCTGCCCTGGGAAGGCCGCTGTAACCTGGTTTGTCATTCGATCTCTTAAGTGTCTCCAGTGGTGGGAGTCCGTGGGACAAGCCAGGCCATCACCTGCCCATGAGCTGCCCTCCAGCTGCCCTCACCTTTGGGGTGCAGGGCATATAATGGCTCACTCCTTTCATGTCACTAACCTGTTGTGACAGAGGTAATGTGAAAGACCTGCCAACAAAGATCGTTTATCAAAAGCATGAAGAGTGCTCATGCCTCATCTTTCAGGTTTTACAGCCTTTCTGAGATTCTGTAGGGAGCGGTTGTTTTGATGCCCTGGGGTGTTTGTCTGGGTCCTAAAGGTGTTAGGGGTTGGCAGACTCTTTCCATCTTGTCTTGTATCTTAGGATTTCTGGTTTGGAGACCATACTTCTTAATGGACATGTTGGAAACAAATAAGAGTCGGTCTGGGATTTTTTTTGAATATGGCTTTTCCCAAGACCTGGGCTACTGCCTTCTTTAATTTTTTCCTGAATCTAGTTGAAAGAGTCTTAACTTTTTGTTACCTGTAGTATTTTTTTTAACAAGTAACTTACAATGCATTTGAGGTTTTTAATAGTATCCGTACGGGGTGATATAGCTGATGTGACTTCTTTCTTGGTGAGCGCTCATGGGCGAGCTCTGCACGTAGCCCCACCTGTTTATTCCTGGGTCACCTACAGGGGAATATTAGGATTTGTTAGTTCACAACTGGGTTTTCTTTGGCGGTTTCCAGTCCTGGTCTTGGCAAGCTCTGAGCTCTGCCTTCCTGGCATACGAGGGGGTGGAGGAGGGTCTGCCCAGCTAGACCTGGTTTCCCAGGGTGACATTGTTGCTCCATTTCCTCCTCCTTGGTCAGAACTGAGGATAGCAGTGACCTCTGTTTGTCAGGCAGGTGATGAAGTTTTCTGTGTCTGCTGCAGAAGGACGAGACCGCAGCCCCAGGTCCCTGGCCACCTGCTCCATGGCCCTCATGTGGCCTAGGAGGGTGTGGGGTCTTGATGGCTCTTTGTAGTCCCACTGTGCGTTCCATGCAGTTTGGTTTGTCTTTACAGATCATTCTGCCTCTCGTCTGGCTGTCATATCGTGCACCCCTTTCGGGACCACCGAGCGCCTCTTCTGCTGCAGCCCCGAGTGTCCCGCACCTGCGTTGCCGGGGTCTACACCTCCCTGCTCCATCCCTACCTCGTGGCTTCCATCTGCATTAGCTTCAGTTTTGCAGCAGCTGTGGGTCCACATGGGACCACAAAATCTGGGGAGGGAACGTGTCCTCCTCTCTGGGCTCCCTTCTGCCAGGCGTCTTCACTCAGCCTCATCTGTTCCATCTGAGGCTGTCCACCCAGCACCATGTCCCACCCTGTCCCATCCCCTTGTCCCCCTAGGGCCCTAGGGTGTGTTTCTGGTCATGTCGGTGAGGGAGTTGGTGTTGTGTCACAAGTGTTCTGGTGCAAAACCCACGCTCAGGCCAGTAGGGTGGCTGTGGAAGGCAGCCTCATGGAGAAGCACCCTGAGCCATTTTGGACATCCAGGGCAGCACCCAAGGGGCCATTCTTTCTGTTGTTGGGTTTTTTCTCTCCCTTTCCCTTAAAAGCAGCCTGATCTGTGCTGCCGTGGGGTCTTCTTGGAGCCCTGTCCTGGCTCATCTCGACATCCCATTGGAAGACCTGTCCTGGGCCTGTCCTGTGGCAGCGAGGCTGCGGCCTGAGACGACCAGTGCGGGGTGCCTGCGTGTCAGGGTGGCCTTCCCCTTGCACTTTGGTAGGAGGCCCTGGAGCCTTCACTTCCACCCACAGCTTCCCTCCCTTGGGCTTCAGGTGGGCAGATGTGCCTTTTAATATAGTTTTTTGTGGTCTTTTATTTTTGTTTAATACCGATTATTGCTTCCCCCCTCTGTTCCAGAAAATACTGAATATTACAAGGAGGGAAGTAAAATGCGCCCAACATTTCCACACTAAGAAAATAATTTTTTTTAATACTCTGATGCACTTCCTTCCATTATACGCTTTTATTGAGTACTTAGGAATGCTGTGTCCATTTTTTTCCTGCTTTTTGACTCAACTTTACAGCCTAAATATGTAGAAAAAACTCCAGGCATGTCTTCAGGGCCGCAGAGCACTAAGGTCACCAGTCTCTGTTTCTATGCTGTCAGATATTTGCATGGTTATGCTTTTAGAGCTGTTGCAAGCTGGGCTTTACAGAATGCCTTGGTGTTTGGATGACAAAGATGGGGGCCCCTCGGCACACAACATGCCAGTGCACCCACCCACCACACCGGGGATCCTTGCCGCACTGAGTGCTCTCTGCTTCTTTTATAAGTGACAATTGGTACCGTTAACTTTGTATGTTTTGAGGTGGTTTAATGTGCGTGTGTATTTATATGTGCCATTTATCCAAATAGTGGCTTTTTCAGCTTGTAAACATCATTGATTCTCAGCTAGTGTTCGTTCCAAGGTATGAATGAGTGTGCCACGTTTTTTTATCCTCAAGGACATAAAAGGGCAGCTCCCGCCTCAGTTCCCTGTCCTGCTGTGGTGAAGAGCTGCCCTGGCCTGTGTCCGGCATAATCCCTGTCTCCTTTCTCTTCCCTTTCTTAGCATTTTATCCTAGACATTAAGAAGAAGGGACATTGTAAACATCTGGTTTCAGATATTCGTTTTGAAAGGAAAGGAGTCATTTCCTCACAGCTGGTTAAGAGCTGGTGACTGGGCAGAGCCCTGGCCCTTACTGTGGTGCTGGCTGTGGGCGGTGGTGCTGGCTCCTTCGTGGGTTTCTTCCTGTGGGTGGCCGCGGCAGTCCCACCCGTCTGCTGTAGGTGGCCCTTGGACTAACGGTGTCTTTCTGTCAGCAAAGGCTGGTAAGGTGGATTTCTCCCATCTCCTCTGCCGTCCCCCAGAATGGGTGTTGCCAGGCCGCACGGCCGGCCTCTTGGCAGATCCCAGGCCCACGAGCCCAACCCGGGCAGGCCCTCACGAGGGGCAGGCAACATTCCCCTTCCGGAACAGGTGGGCCACCTGAGTGCTCACGTTTGTGGGACTGGCCCTCAGGCTGACACTGCAGCTCCCTGAGGTGGGCTGGTGACTTCTTGTGACAATTTTTGGATGATAAATGGGTCAGTAGAGAGAGCAGTTTTCCTTGAAACAGACACACATGACTCAGAATTTCTTGGCGGTCTTGAACAGAATGGTGGAGTCCAGGTGAGGAGTTGATGCACTTTTGGGGGCTGCGTTTCTGGAAATTTGCCTCGAATTAGGGTTTCTGCATGTCACCTTCTGTTTTTCCTTGAATTTTGATGGAATTGCGATTCCATTGAAATGATCGTTGGCTGGTTGATGCCCACAGTCAAGTGTTGATGTGTGGCTGGACGTGGCAGGAGATGGGGGCATGGACATGCTATTGACCTTGGCTTCCCCAAGTCTGGCCTTGCGGCTCAAGCAGGTGATAGGTATCCTGGGTTTGAGAGGACGGTGCGTTGTCTCTGAGTGGGGCAGGAGGTACTGGAGGGGCTGTGGGCTGGGGAGAAATGTCTGGTCTCCAGGGGCCTTCCTTGCTCTTCAGGCACATTTTGGTTCAGAAAGCTGCACTTCTGATCCTCTTCAATTGCCCACCCAGGTCCCAGGGCACGTGTGCCCTTCCCCTGCTCGCGGATGCTCTCTGGGCACAGCCCAGCTCTCCAGCCACCATCCTCTGCCTGGAACGCCTGTGTCTGCGGGAATGGTTCCCAAGGTGTCCAAACGGGTTATTCTGCCTGGTTACTGAGGCTCCACGGTGTCTCCAGGGCATTTCTTTGGAGAATGACCCCCTCAAAGGCTGTAGTTGTTTACAAAGTTATTTTTTCACATTCATGTTTATTATATGAACATTACAAAAAATTGGAAAACCGAAATAAGCAGAGTTTTACAAAAAATTAGTTGTCCCAATTGTTGCTGCCTGGAGACACTGTTAACTGTGCTGAAGTCCTTTCAGACTTTTCATACAAATGGGGTGTGCGCATACTTTATTTAAACATTTTTGTTTTACAAACTTCTAAAAATGAAGTGTCACAAACCTACAGAAAAGTGCTGAGATAATAAGTGTATCTATAGTTTGATTATTACAAAGTATGTGGACCCATAACCCCATAACCAGCCCCATCTAGAACCTTTCTCTGGGACCTTCCCACCTGCCTGAGGGGTGATCACCGGATCTACCTGTTTTTGAATGCCACATAAGTAGAACTTACCTATACATCATCCATATATATACACACACACACGTATGCATATGTATACATACACATACATACCATGTTTCCCCGAAAATAAGACCTACCCAGATAATCAGCTCTAATGTGTCTTTTAGAGCAAAAATTAATATAAGACCCAGTCCTATAATATAATATAATATAACATAATACCGGGTCTTATATTAATTTTTGCTCTAAAAGATGCATTAGAGCTGATGGTCCAGCTAGGTCTTATTTTCAGGGAAGCAGGGTATACACGCACACACGTATAATTGTATATTTATAAAAATACGTTCATTCTATAAGCCCTATTCTGTAACCTTTTTCATTTATCAATAGTTGATGTCTGTACATCAGCATCTGTAAATACAGCTCTTCTATATTCTCGTCAGTGACAGCACAGTGTTTCACGGTCTGGAATGGGCCCCATTGTATTTAACCATCTCACTGTTGTTGGATATTTAGGTTGTTTCCATTGTATTGAAAATTATAAATAGTACTTTTATAAGCAGTAGCTAAAATCTTCTGCACATCCTTAATTATTTCATGAGACAAATTCCTGGGAGTGGGCTGGCTAGGTCAGAGGGCACAGGTTTTCCTGATTGCCCTGTGGCCCCAATGTGTGTGACCCAACACTGGGTGTTCCAGGCCAGTGGACTGTCATTTGGGGTTCTAGCCTCCGTCCTGCTGAGGACAGCCCCCAAGCCTCCCCGGCCCCTTCTCCACAGCCACCACCCTTTTCCCCAGACTTTGGGCGAGTACTAATCAGACTTTGTTTTATTTTCCAACAGCGTTGTGTGGTACTGCGTTTTCTGAAGTTTCCTCCAAATAGGAAGAAGGTAAGAGCGGGGGGATTGCTACCCAGTCATTGAAACAATTGCTTAAGAAAACTTTGGTTTTATTTCTGATGATGTAGAATTATTAGTACTAATTGTAGAAATGTAAACATGATACAAGCATTCCATGTAGAAAGTGTGTGTCCCTGAGTCTTGCAGGGACTTGCTGGCGTGAGTCCCTCGGTGCTGAGCTGGGAGGTGCCCCATGCAGTTCAGAGAGCCCTCCTGGTGGCCAGAACACTCAGGGCCAGGTCTCAACTTTGCTGTGGTGATTTCCTGCTGCCCTGCTACCTCCATTTCCCCATGTGGAATCGTATCTATGAAAATGAAGGCTGTCGGCGTTACAGGTCCCGATAGGCAGTTCAGCTGGAGCATTCGTTTCCATTTGCTGAGTGATCCAAGCAAAGAACTTGTCACCCTCAGAAAGCTGTTGCTGTGGCCTTGCATGCTGGCTGACCCCTGAGTTGTAGCACCTGTCTCTCTGGAGATGGGATGTCACTGTAGTGTGTATCTAAATCTCTGTGGTCGTGAGGATCAGTACGGAGAGACCAGTAGAGCCCTTCCTCTTTTCTGTGGTCCTGGGATGGGGAGGGAGGGAGGCTGGGCTGAACCCCGCTCTAAAGCACAGACTCTTACCTTAAAAGGGGAGCAAAGGCAGGAGCTGGGGGGCACACCCCACACGGTGAGTATGGGGCGGTAGTGGTGGGTGGTGGGTGGAAATTGGGTGCAAGATCAGGGTGTAAGAGAGATGAGTCACTGAGTTATGGAGAGGCGGCCAGCAAGAGAGGGGAAGTGATGGCTAATGGGTGCCTTTGGCGACAGACTGTGGCATGAAGGTTAGCCACATAGAAAGAGAAGGGGGGTCTGTGGGAGAGCCAGGGTGGACAGGGCTGCTGTGAGATCTGGGGATGGTGTGGCAGTGCAGAGAAGGACAGCCCAGGACGGGGGGGCGCCGGTGGAGGGGAGGCCCCGCCTCGGCTGCTGGGGGGAGCCGTGCAGGGTGCTGTGTTTCTGTGGAATTCAGGTGGAATCTAGAACCATCTGGGAGGCGGCTTCCAGCCCCTCCTTCCCACTCAGCATCTGCAGAGTCCAGATTCAGTGAAGGCCAGACTCTGTCAGCTTTTCCTGTGTTGATTTACTGAGGCAATGTCTTCCAAGACAACAATTTGCCTTTATTACGTAAATGGCATGGTATGACACTGGCCGCATTATCGGTGGAGAATTGTGGGTGGTGATTCTATCAACAAGAAGAGCTTTCTGTCAGAAACGCTGTGGCCAGTTGTGTGGACCACTGGGTGTGTTCAGGCTTTTCTGTCGGGCTGTATTCTGACGTAGTCACACTGCACACGTCTAGGATGTCGGCTGTGGTCTGCCATGTCACTGGTGCAGGGGGCCGCTCAGCCCAGTACCTTCCGAGTCCTGGCCTGTGTGTCAGGCCTGTCCCGGCTGCCCTCGACGACAATGGTCCTCTCGCTGAGACAGAACTATGATGCACCTTCAGACTCATCACCTCAGGGTGGAAGGAGGGACACAAGGCTGACTTCCTGTCTCCCCTAAATCTCACAGTTTATTATTTCTTTAAGAACATCTGATTTGGGATAAAATATTTTGTTCTGTATTTGGAGGCTGAAGAATAAAATCTAAATACCTAATGACTTTTGGATGGGAGAGATTTTTAAAGTTGAATTCCTTAGGAGGTGTACATGGGCTACTGGTGGAATCCACAAGTGTTCTTGGCAGGTGAGGAGGGCAGGCGCAGGTGTGGGTCACCTGGGGCACTGGCTAGAATGCAGAGGGCGTCCTGGGAGGCCGAGGGGACAGAACTCCGGTGGGTCTGGCAGTGTCTGTGGTGAGGCTCCCGTTCCTCCGAGTCCATCTTCTGTTTGTAGCCACGGACGCGGTAGCCCTGTGTGTGACGGGCTTGTGATGGTGTCAGAGTCCGCTCCCTCCAGCACTTCCTTGCAGGTCTGCTCATTGAGGCCTTTGTGTGCTTCTCTTTTACAGACCTCAGAAGAGATATTTCAGCACCTCCAGAACATAGTGGACTTCGGCAAAAATGTCATGAAAGAGTTTTTGGGAGAGAACTATGTTCATTGTGGGGTAAGTGGTTTTCACATATGTAGTCTAAGCTTGTGGGTACAGTCTGTCAGTAACTTCTCAGTTGTCGTGTGGAACTCTGTACTTAATGGTATCTCCTCACGTTAGTTACAGACTTTCCAAGTGCTTTTCTCATTTGCTGAATTGTGAGGTAACAGGGCAGATAGTGTTCTTTCCATTTTCTAGCTGAAAAGCATGAGGTTCACGGAGACCACGTGACACTCCCCCCACCTGCAAGGACCCCCTGTCTCCACCACCCTGCCTTCCTGGAGGCATCCGGCTCAGTGAGGGCTCTCGAGGGAGGTCCAGACAGCATCCCTGAACCCTGTGCCTCCCTCGGCCTCAGGTGGTCTGCCTGCTGGCTCGTTCTGGTCTCGGTGGCCAGAGGAGCGCCTGTGACAGGCCAGGTCTGCTGTTGGACGTGCGGGGAGGGGGCAGTGTAGGAGCCCAGAGGCCCTGCGGTCCTGGTGACCCTGAGTGCACGCCTGGGACAGCTATTCTTACATTTCAGCTTCTGCTGGTCTTGCTGCTGGTCTTAGAGCAGAGCCCTGAACAAACTAGCAGGTGTGTCACTCTGAGCACAGAGCACTGCCTCCATTTTGCACATACTGTACTTTGTGTCTATCCTGAAAACAGTGTTATTAAGGAGGTCGAGGGAAAGTTTCTTTGAAGCTTAAGGAATACCTGGCCGAGTAGAATTTAAATGGCTCTGCCAGCAAACTGCCTTCAAGGAGGTTCCTTGAGAAGCTTAGGGTGTACTGTGGGTGGTGCTGCTGGGGGCCCTCGGGGCTGTGGTCTCATTGGAAAGCATCAGAGCCTCTCCCAGCTGGCCCCGCTGTGGAGCTGGCAGGGGGTGCAGGGTTCTGAGGATCCTCGTGACTCCGCCATGGCTCGCTAGTACACGCTGAGAGATGGCCTGGCCCAGAGTCGTGTTTGTCATTTCCACAGTGTCCTGGTCGCTCACAGCTCAGCCCTAGGCATTGTGGGAGGGATTGCCTGGCAGCAGGACTCACCAGGGCCACCTGGGGGCAGTATCACTCCCAGTGAGGTCTCCTCTGTCCAGTTGAATTGTGAGGCCCCAGAGCTGAGCCTCGTGCTTTGGGTGCCACCTGCCTTTTGCCTGGACGGTGTCTGAGTGAGTGCAGAATGCCAACAGTGGTCAGCTTCCTCCTTGAGGAAAGAGTGTGCTTGCCTGCCTGAGTGGGAGCGTTTCTTTGTCTGAAAGTGCTCAGGGGTTTTAGACCTTTCTCTTGGGAGGGGTCAGCATGAAGAAGGGTGGTGGAGGGCTCAGGGTTCCAGCCGAGGGTGGCCTGGCTGTGGGAACAGCATCAGAATGTCCCCTCAGGGCCCTGGGCACACGTGCTCTAGCTCCAGGTTTGGTCTTATTTGTACAGTGGATGGGGCTCTGGGGGTGTGAAGTGAGCCCCACAAGGGCCCGTTTTGGGAATGTCCATCCCACCGACACACCTCATCTGCATGAACATAGCACCAACGTGAAAACAACCTGCTTTTCCTCCCAGGTAAATGTGCTATCCCGAGAGGACTGCCGCTCAGCCCCTGGCATGGCTGAGGTGTGGGCTGCAGAGCGTGTATCTCTGGTCCTCACAGACTGCATTCAGGCAGAACCAGCATGTGTAAATGCCACTTTTCTGTGACTGCTGCCATGAATTATGGCAGAGAGCCCTGGTGAGAGCATTTCCCTTCTGCTTACCCTGGGACAAGATACAACCAGCCCAGTGATGAGAGCGCAAGGCCCAGTCAGAGCAACAGACACACCCCTCATGCCCACGCTGCCTCTGGGCCTGCCCGGCTGGTTTGAGAACTGGTCTGAGCCAGTCCCCGTGGGAGCTGGAGGTTCAGAAACAGGGAAGAGGCTGTTTCCCTCATGCCTGCAGGTGTTTTTGTTTTTTTTTTTTCAAAATGTGAACAATGGTTTATTCTAGGTGAGGCAGAATATGAGTAAATAAATACATAATTTGCCTGCTTGGGGTAAGAGGGATGAAATACACAGGACAATAGGAAGAACAGGTTGGAGGAGGGGAGAAGATGAGTAGTTCAGTTTTAGACGCATTTAGTTTGAATTGCCTATGAGACAGCCAAGTGGAGAGGCAGCGTAGGAGCTGGATAAATGTCTGGAGTCCAAGGCTTAAGCCCAGCCTAGATGTATACATTTGGAAGTCAGCAGCATGGACAGTATTTAAAGCCAAGCACAGGTTGAGATCACCAGGGGTGTGATTGGGTATAGAGAAGAGGTCAAGTTCTAATCCCTGCCATACTTAGAGGTGAAGGAAATGAAGAGGAATTAGCAAAGGAGACTTGCAGGGAACAGCCACTGAGGCGAAGGAAAACCAAAGAGTTTAATACGCTGGAAGCCAGGGAATAAAGTGATTCAAGGTCATGCCAAGGGTGATGCGGATGTGGAATTGGCCATTGGATGCCTAAGGTGTTTTGCACCTTAAGTCCCAGAGTAGCTGAGACACCGGTGGAATTTCAGAAGTTTTGCCCTGCTTTTCTGGAGCCAGTCCTCCCGAGGCTGGAGGAGGCCACTGGGGTGGCCTTGACTTCACATTTAACTTGATTTGAGGGAAGCATTGCCAGGCCCCTGCATGACGAGTGAGGGGGTGCTCTTCTCTTGAGGGAGCGTTTAGAAGACTAGACATATTGCTCACCTGCCAGGGCACCTCAA
Source organism: Rhinolophus ferrumequinum (assembly GCF_004115265.2). Classification (NCBI taxonomy): domain Eukaryota; kingdom Metazoa; phylum Chordata; class Mammalia; order Chiroptera; family Rhinolophidae; genus Rhinolophus; species Rhinolophus ferrumequinum. Next base: position 667,203 of record NC_046295.1, on the reverse strand, counting down.
GCCTTGGTGGCCCTTTGTCCTCTGCAGCTGTCCCTTCGTCCCTTTGAGGGCAGGTGCCTCTCAGTAGGGGAGCTGGTGTAGCCTCACTTCCAAGTTATCCTTCCGTGAGAGAATTTTGTAGTCTTAACTACAGTTTTTCCAAAGTTGATACTTTGTGCAGGTGCCAGCTGAGCGCTCTGTTAATGACCACTGTCCTCCTAGGTTCCGTAGAAGTTGTCTGTCCGTCCATCAGGCAGGCAGGAGGGCTGCATCACATGGTTCATGAACTTGGATCAAGTGTTAATAAATGCAGCCAAATGTTGAGAAGGATGCTACTGTAAACATCTTGTCTGACTTAAAACACAAATAGGAATCACTCTAAAGTCAGGAATTTCAGGTTGTTTAGAGAAGTGCAGTTCTGCTTTTCACCTGGTGACTGTGAGCCCTAGCGGGGCGCTGCCCAGACACGGGTCAAGAGTAGCTGAGCCTCTTGGGCCCTGAACTTGATTGACCCCACCTGCTCCTGTCCACATTTCTGTCATGGCGTCGATGACACTGCGTCAGCCTGCACTTCTTTTCCCAGCTGGGGAGTATGAGGATCCAGCTATGCGTAGGCCTGAGAGGTACGTGGCTGTGGTGACCTCCTGGCCCTGGCCTCCTGCTGGGTGGCCTCCGGGTCTCCTTGAGAGAGAATGTGGGTGCAGCGGTGCATCTTTCCCGCACAGCGTCTGCCATCTGCCATCTGCACATTTCATGCGTTTGGTTTCTTTCAAGTGGAGTGAGAACTTGGACTTCTGTGAGATGACCTAAGTTTTGGATTTTTATACTTCCCACTCTTTTCCATTGTTTCACCTTATCTAACTAATTCAGAACTAAATCTCTTAGCAACTTACCTTTTTTCGCTTACCATGTTTAGGTAAATGACAAAAATCATTTAAGTTGGCATAGCCAGCTGGGAGGCAACGATTGACTGGACCAGGGCAGACTGCAGAAGCATGTCTGTGTGATGGGATGGCCTTGGGCCCCTAGATTCATGTGACAGGGAAGCCTCGGCTGGTGTGGGTGCCTCCATGTGACAGGGCAGTCACAGGCTGGTGCTGACACATAGGCGGGACAGGGTGGGATGGGCGTGAAGTGTCAGCAGACAGGGTCCTGGCATTCGCATTCCAGTCTGGTCTCTTGCCTCTTCTTGGGACTTCTTCAGAAGTCAGAGTTTTGCCACCCTGGAAACACGAGAAAGATGGTGAGCAATGTGGATTAAATAAAAACTCTAACATCGGGAAATTGCAAAGAAACAGCGAAGTGTAGAGAGATTGCTCTTTGTTTTTTTCGTAAACGCACTGACTGTTGGCCACTCTGAGTCCTGTGGCTGATGGGCACACAGGACCTCTCCCCCGGAGATTAATATTCAATCAGACTTTCCCTTGAGCTGCGTCTCAGGTGGGAGTGTGAAAGCCTCGGGTTGTCTGCGGAGACAGCTGGTGAGAAATGTCTGTGCTGGGGAACTGCCTCTGGCCCTGCGTTGCCCCTGCAGACCCTGTGAGCACAAGAGGTGCCCTGGGCTTGCTGCTGGTCACCACCGGCATGGGCACCAGGTGTCCTGAGGAGGGCCTGTCGCCCTTAGTGTCTCTCTTTAATCTGGACATGTCCTTAAGATAAAAGAGCAGCTTTTATTCCGAAGACCCACATGCCGAGTGTTTTTCTCAATGTGCTAAAATATACATAACATAAAATGTACCATTTTAAACACTTTTAAGTGTCCAGTTCTGTGGCGTTAAGTACAATCACATTGTTGGGTACCCCACACTGAGTATTTTGTATTTGTTCTTACAGGAAGTTGTTCAGCTGCCTTTAGATTTTGTGAAACAACTTTGTTTAAAGATACAATCTGAGAGACCAGGTAAGGGAATCTAATCTACAAATATTGTTTGTAATTTAAAACATCCCATTTGAAAAGTGTTTGACATTATTTCTCAGGTAGATGCCATTTTCCGCGATTCTTTTTAGAAATCCTAGGAGCTCATGAATACATCAGATACCCAGGTCACTGCAGAGAATACATGACCAAGAACTGGTTAACAAAAGTAAATATGCATTTGGGAGAGAGAGAGGGAGCTGGAGGAAATGGGGGAGACATAGGGAAGGGAAGGTGGGCGGTCGGGGAGTCTGGAGGGTTCAGAATGAAAACCGGGGTAGATCCACAGCACAGCGGCGTGGCCAGGGCCGGCAGGGCCTGCAGCCTGAGCACCGGGATCCATCCTGCCTGCTTGTGCTCCTGGGGGAAGGCAGTGCCTGGCCCCATCCCTCGCGTACCTTTGCACATTCCCTTGTCATCTCCCACCCCTCCCCCATTACCTTGCGTACCTGCCCCCATCACCTCAGGTACCTTTCCCCATCATCTTGTGTCCCCTTCCCCTGTCACCTCACATACATTCCTCGAACGTGGTGGTCGTGGCAGTAATGACAGAAACCATGTCAAAGCCTTTCCTTCCACAGTTAGAGACAAAGATATAAAGTCCCTGTTACTGGCGATGGAAATCCCTCCTCCTAAAAGGCCAGCCAGGCAGTCAGGGTGTGCAGTTAGTTGGCCAATATAAAATCCCTTCCTTTGATTAGGAAACAGAGCACAGGACACTGTGCCCTGGAGCCTCTGGTGTGGGAAGCACTGAGGAGCAGGGCCCTGTGTGGGGAAGTGACTCCCGGGGGAAGGAGGGCGTGGCCAGGTTAGGCCGGGACAGTCTTGGCTCTGATTTCCTTGTCTAGGCTGAGAGGACTGGGCCTTGCTCTAGGGTTCTGCCATCCAGCTGCTAATGCCGCTCAGTATTGTTATTTTATTTTATAATTAGCAATTACATTTCTGTTACATGACAGTAATAGAACTGTGCCCCGTGGTAATAATGACCGTAATCAGCCTTGTTATGTGAAGGGAGGAAAGCTGACTTCTCCTGGGGTCTGGAGGCCACATGTGTCTTCTGTGACTGTCACTACACAGCTTCCAGTAGTCAGTGCTGAGGAAATAGTGTCTTTGGAGTATTCTGAAGGGACCAGCTCTCTGAGCTCCTGGGTTAAGTCACTCACAAAATTGGGGGGAAGTCCCCAAGATCGCCCTCACTTCTGATGACAGTTGCATATTTGGGGTTCCCTAAGACTGACCTCAGGATCTGATAATTTGCTAGAAGGACACGTAGAACTCAGCCTCATGGTTATGGCTTATCACAGCTAAGGGACACAGATTAAAACTAGCTGAGAGAAGAGGTGTTGGGGGCAGGTCCTGGGAGACCCTCATGGGCTTCCAGGTGGCCTCCCCCGCTAGAGTCATGTGGGTAGCGCTTACTCCTTCCTGCAACGATGTGGGGCTCCCCAAGCCTGGGGGTTAGGATTTGTTGGGGCTGGAGCATGCAGACGCAGCTGACTGGATGCCCTCCATGTGCCGCCCCCTGGAGGCTGAGCTGAAACTGTGGGACCCACACTCCCACTGTGAATCACAGTGTTGCCCCCACGTGGCCCAAAGACCCCAGGTAAATGCGGATGTCCCGGGCAGGACATTCCAGGCTTAGAGGTGACCTCGCAGGAGCTGAGGCCAAGGCCAGCCCTCTCTCAGGCAAGGCTGACCCTTCCCCAACAGGAAGCCGCCAAATCGTGGGATCTAGTGGGATCATCTTGTATCTCTCGCACTGATCCTTGCACTGCTCTGTTTTCTAGAATCTCGCTGTGACAAGGACCTGGACACTCTCAGTGGTTATGCTCTGTGCCTTCCCAATTTAGCCAGACTTCAGACCTACCATTTTGCGGAGCACCGGCCAATTCTGTGTGTAGAGATCAAGGTGAAGTTTTGTCAAGAGAGAAGTGTGTGGGGAAAAGGGAAGGGTCGGGCCAGGTTGTAAATCTGTCGGGAGCACACTTTCCCGCAGAAGCTCCTGGTAGGTCCCCACACTGGGCCTCACAGCCCTTCTCATGGGCCCCCAGCTCCCAGAGACTCGGCTTGCTTCTTGCTCCTTCCATACATGTCACCTGTACCTTGCTGCCTCAGTTCCTCCCACCTGGCAGACACAAGGGGCATATCTTCTCACACGTCCAGATTTAGACCCATGCCCAGGTGCTTCGATGGAGAGCTAGCCAGGGACAAGCCCTGGCCAGTGGCCTGCAGAAGGAAACTTGTCAGGTTCCGCCCTGTTTCCTTACAGGGTGCAGCTCACAGGCTGACCACCTCTGCAGTGCCCCCTTGGCCACTTGGTGGCACTGCATGCAGTACTCCAGGAGGTCAGTTCAAGGGTCTCTCTTTAGACTGGGTGGCACTCTGTTCCTTTGCTTCTGTCCTCCTAAGAGAGACCTCTCCAGAGGCACAGAAGCCTGTGCGATTCAGGGCCCTGGTTTGTCGTGGACAGGCATCCTAAAGGGGCAGACAAAGGGCATTGCTTGTCGAGGGTAGGGCCAGGCCCCTGGGTCCAGCTCTGCTGCCCAGTGTGCAGGGCGGCCACCCACGTGCTCCTCAGGAGGCTTCCCAGGCAGCCCAGGCCGTGGTTTGTCTCCTTCCTCCAAACCTTTGTGGTGGTGACTCTGGGTTACTCCCTTGGCCCTGAGCACTGTCACCCAGGGTGCTCAGTGGGGACTGATTCTCTGCTTCCCCAACCGGAGGGTGAGTGTCTTAGGCGTCAGAGACAACAGTGCCCCAGCGCCAAGCACAGGGTGCCGACAATCCAGGGCTTTTAGAAAACAGCTGGCGTTCCAGAGGTTCTGGGAGCCTAGGAATCATCAGGTGGCACTTTTCCGTTCACGACGTCTTGTCAGAGGGAACGAGGGTTCTACTCCTTGGGTCTGGGAACTTGGGGCAGGTCTGCACTCCTAGAGTCTTTCCAGTCTCACTTTGTAATGAAAATGCAAAGCTACAGTGAGTGTTCTGGCCTTGGATGCTCTAGCAGCAAGGAGATGCTTATATGATGCGATGAAGGAAGCATCAGTTCTCACTGGGGGCTGGAGAGAAAAACAACTTTGGGGGATATTTCTGTCTAATGCTTATTTCTGTTCTTGGGAGTTGCCCTCCATTATCTCATAGTTTATAATTATATGTGCACTTAAGGTATGTGATTTCTCCCTAAGAAGTTTTTCTTCCTCACTTGTTTATTTGCAGCCAAAATGTGGGTTTATTCCTTTGTCCAGCGATGTTACTCATGAGATGAAGCATAAGGTGTGCCGTTACTGCATGCACCAGCACCTCAAGGTGAGAAGAGCCCAGCAGCCGGGCGCCTCCATGTACAGCTGCGGGGGGTGGGAGTGGGTGGCCGGCCGGGAGAGGGGGGAAGGTGCTTGGGCCGAAGTGTGACCACTGAGAGATTTCAGAAGAATAACAGAAGATGTAGATACTTATTATTTACTTTTTATTCCACAAGTACTTTCTGTTCACCTTTTTGTTGTTTTAAATCGAGATATAATTCACTTATCTAAAATTCACCCTTTCAAAGTGTATAATTCAGTATACGTTTAGTGTACTCACAGTTGTGCAGCCATGCTCTAATTCCAGAACATGGTCCTCACCTCAAAAAGGAGCCCTATCCCCAGGAGCAGTCACTCTCTGATCCCCTGTCCTGTCAACCGCTGTTAACCACATGTCTCTGTGGCTTTGCCTGTTCTGGACATTTCACATAAATGGAATCATGTACTGTGTGGCCTTTTGTGACTGTCTTCTTTTATTTAGCAAATATGTTTGAAGATTCTTCCATGTTGTAGCAATATCAGTACTTCATTCCTTTTGTGACTGAGTAACATTCCATTGTGTGGGAACGTTTTGTTCATCCATTTATCTACTAGGGACAGACGTATGTTTGTTTCCACCTTTGGTTACTGTGACTAATGTTGCTGCGAGCATGTGTGTACATGTGCTGGTTTAAATCTGTTTTCAGTTCTCTTGGGTAGATTTCTCGGACTGGAATTGCTGGGTCTTAGGGGAATTCTATGTTTAACTCTTTGAGAAACATCTGTTTTCCCCAGCTATTGCACCATTTTGTATTCCCACAGCAATGTATGAGGGTTCTAATTTCTCCACATCCTGTTAACCCTTGTTGTTGTCCCTGTTTGTAGGCACAGCCATCCTAATGGGTGTGAAGTGGTATCTCATTATGGTTTTCATTTACATTTCCCCAACAGTGATGTTGAGCATCTTTTCGTGTACATCTTTGGAGAGATGTCTATTCAAGTCCTTTGCCCATTTTCGAATCAGTTTGTTTGTTTTTCCATTGTTTTAGGGGTTCTCTGTATATTCTGGACATTGATCTCTTATCAGATAGATGATTGACAGATATTTTCTACCATTCTGTCGGTTGCCTTCCTACTCTGTTGATTGTGTCCTTTGATGCACAGAGTTTCTAATTTTGGTAAAGTCCAGTTTATGTACTTTTTCTTTTGTTGCCTGTGCTTTTGATATCATTCCAAGAAATCTTTGCCTAATCCAAGGTCATGAAGGTTTTCCCTTATGTTTTGTGCTAAGAGTTTTATAGGTTTAGCTCTTATGTTTAAGTCTTTGATCCATTTTGAGTTAATTTTTGTATATGGTGTTGGGTAAGGGTTCACCTTTATTCTTTTGCATATGGATATCCAGTTGTCCCAGCACTATTCTTTGAAAAGGCTGTTCTTTCTCCTTTGAATGGTCTTGGCACCCTCATTGTTTCTTGGCTCTCTATTTTATTGGTCTGTATATCTGTCTTTATGTCAGCATCACACTCTTAATTGCTATAGCTTTGTAGTAAGTTTTGAAATCAGGAAGTGTTAGTCTTCCAGCTTTGTTCTTCTTTTTCAAGATTGTTTTGGCTATTTGGGGCCCCTTAACAATTACGTATGAATTTGAGGACTGGAATTTTCATTTTTGCAAAACATGAAAGTTGCAGGAATCTGTAGATCACTTTGGGTTGTACTGCCATTTTAACAATGTTTAGTCTTGTAATCCATGAATACAGGCTGTCTTTCTGCTTATTAAGGTTTTCTTCAATTTCTTTCAACTTTTTGTAGTTTTCAATGTACAAGTCTTTTACCACATTGGTTGTTTATTTCTAGGTATTTTATTCTTTTTTTTTAACTGTTTTATTTCTGTTTTTTAATTATTGTTATTTTTTTATTAGTTTCAGGTGTACAAAACAATGTGATAGACATTTATCATTTATATCCTTCACACAGTGGTAACCCCCCTCCCCTCCAGGTATTTTATTCTTTTGTAATGTTGTAAATGTGATTATAAATGGAATTGCTTCCTTGATTTCCATTTTGGAGTGTTCTTGCTGATGTATAGAAACACAAGTAATTTTCGTGTGATGATCTTGTATGCTGCAACCTTGCTGAATTTCTTATTAGTTGTAGTAGCTTTCTTATAGATTCTTTGAAATTTTCTATGTATAGGATCATGTCATTTGTAAATAGAGAGTTTTACTTCCTCCTTTCCAATTTCCATGCCTTTAGCTTCTCAATTTTTTCAAAGAAACCAGCTGGTACTTTTGATAGGGATCCCATTGAATTGCAGGTCAATTTGGGAGGTATTGCCGGTATTAATACTCTGTGAATAACAAGATGTTTTTCCATTTACTTAGGTCTTTAATTTCTTTCAGTGATGCTTTAGTTTTCAGTTTATAAGTCTTATACTTTTTTTGTTAAGTTTATTCCTAAGTGTTTTATTTGTTTGGATGATATAAGTAGAATTTTCTTGTATTTCATTTTCAGGTTGTTTATTGCATAGCAATAAAATTGATTTTTAAAATACATATTTTTTTAAATTGTTGTGAAATACATATAACAGAAAATTTACCATTTTAACCATTACAGTTCACTGGCATTAAATACATTTACACTTATGGGCAACCATCACTACCATCCATCTCTAGAACATTCTCATCTTACAAAACTGAAACTCTGTCCCCATTAAACAACTCCTCATTTCTTCCTTTCCTCAGCCCCTGGGAACCACCATTGTAGTTTCTATGAATTTGACTACTGTTGGTATCTCATATCATTGTAATCATACCTTATTTGTCCTTCTGTGACTGGTTCATTTTACTTAGCTTAATGTCTTCAAGGTTCATCCATGCTATAGCACGTGTCAGAAGGAATTCCCTTCCTTTTTAATGCTGAATAATATTCCATTGAATGTATACACCACAGTGTTCAATAGATATATATCCATTCATCTATTGAACTTGGGTTGCTTCCACCTTTTGGCTATTGTGAATAATACTGTTATGAACACGGGTGTACAAATAGCTCTTTGAGACCCTGCTTCCAATTCTTTTGCATATATACCCAGAAGTAGAATTGCTGGATCATGTGGTAATTTTATTTTTACTTATGAAGAACCACCACCGTACCGTTGTCCACAGCGACTGCACCATTTTACATTCCCACCAGAGTATACAGAGTTCCAACTTCCCCACATCCTCAACAATACTTACTATTTTCTGTATTTGATAGTAACCATCTTAATGGGTGTGAGGTAAGAAATGCAGTTGATTTTTGCATATTGATTTTTTTTTAAGGAAAAGAGGCTTATTTTGTAAGTAGAGTACACAATGACAAAAATGCGTCTGCTACCCTTTCGTGCTGTACTTCTATCCCTTCCTACTGCAGGATCCTTTCACAGTTGGGGCATTTATTTTCTTAAGGTGACTGTAGCTAGTGACAGATGTGATGTTAACCGCCCCTCTTAGACTGTGGTCAACTGTCAAAGATGGAGGGTAGGGACTGGAGTGAGGTTGGGTGTCAGGGGTGTCATCTGGAGAAATGGACATAGAATGCCAGTTCTAGTACCCCCTGTGTGGCCAGCTCCTGACTCAGCTCTTCTAAAGCATTTCTTCTGTTCCCTTCCAGTGGAGTAGTCACTGGTCCACCTTCCCAAAAACCAAGGCAAGTCTTGAAATTTCTTCTACTTGGCTCATTTATACTTAAGACCCAGTCAATCAGAGAAAAATGCAGTTTTGATCATCATTGGCCCAACAACCTTATCTTATATTTTTCAGTGTTCAGTGGAGACATAGAAATGATTCTAGGTATTCTAAGCAGAAAAGTTTAATACAGGAAAAATAAGTGTTTATAGACTCATTGGAAAGCTGGAGAAGTGAGCCATAGGTTGTCCTCTAGGAATCAGAACACCAGAGAACTGACCCACCAGCGAGCTACAGCCTTTACCGTCATCAGGAAGGTAGTGGAGAATCAGGATAAAGCTACTGAATTCTGTAATCCAGGGATCAGGAGACCCCCGCAGACTCAACTGCCTCTGGAGAACCACAGAACTAAAGATTGGACCCTGGAACACCTGAAGAAAAATACCACACAGAATGAGTGCCAACTGTGTGCTGCATATTGATCTTTTATCTTGTCACCCTTGATGATCTTGTTTATTTTCTCTCTCTCTTTTTTTTTTTTTGGTGGTTTCTTAGGATTTTCTGTATACATGATCAGATCACTTGCAGATAGATATAGTTCTAGTTCTTTCTTTCCAATCTGGATGCTCTTTATTTGTTTTTCTTGCCTAATTTCTCTGGTTTGAACTTATACCGTGTTTCCCCGAAAATAAGACCTACCCGGACAATCAGCTCTAATGCATCTTTTTGAGCAAAAATTAATATAAGACCCAGTCTTATTTTAATATAATATAAGACCAGAAGTGAGCCATAGGTTGTCCTCTAGGAATCAGAACACCAGAGAACTGACCCAGAGAACTAGACCAGGTCTTATATAATATAATGTAATATAAGACTGGGTCTTATATAATATAATATAGTATAATATAATATAATACCGGGTACAATATAATATCGGGTCTTATATTAATTGTTGCTCCAAAAGACACGTTAGAGCTGATGGTCTGGCTAGTTTTTATTTTCGGGGAAACACGGTAGTACAATATTGTATAGAAGTACCAAGAGTAGATAGACATCCTTATCTTAGGGGGAAAGCTTTCAGGTTTTTTACCATTAAGTGTAATGTTTGCTTTGAGTTTGTTATAAATGTTTTTGAGTGTTTTTTTTTTTTTAAATCATGAAAGGATGTTGGATTTTGTCAATTACTTGTCCTATATCTATTGAAAAGATCATGAGGTGTTTTCTTTCTTCTATTAACATGGTGCATTTCATTGATTGATTTTCATTTTGAACCATGCTTGTATTTCTGGGATAAAGCCTACTTGTTTATAGGTGTAGAATCCCTTTAACATGCTGCTGAATTTCATTTGTTAGTTTTTATTGAGAATGTTTTCTTAAGGGACATGGGCTGTCATCCTTTTTTTTTTTTTCCTAGTAATCTTTTTGCCTGGTTTTGGTACTTGGGTAATAAAAGGTGGCTTCATAGAATGAATTAGGAAGTGTTCCTTTCTCTCCACTTTTCAATTTCTCTGGAAGTTTGAATATTGGTGTTGATTCTTTAAATATTAATATTTGAAAGAATTTACTAGGAAAGCCCTCTGGTCCTAAGTTTTCCTATGTTGGAAGATTTTTGATTACCAATTCAGTCTCTTGTTAATTGGTCTTTGGACAGTTTTTTATGATGTGTTTAGGTGTGAATTTCTTGGATTTTATCTTAAAATTCACTAATTGTTTCTTCTGCCTATTCAGATCTGTTGTTAATCTCCTCTAGTGACTTTTTCATTTTACTTATTGTAGTTTTCAACTACAGAATTTCTATTGGGTTCCCTTTTATAAATTCTGTCTCTATTGATAGTCTGTGTTAAGCCATTGTTCCCCTTGTTTCCTTTAGGTCTTTGTCCTTGGTTTCCTTTAGCTCTAAGCATATTTACAGTAGTTGGTTTATAGTTTTTGTATAGTAAGTCCAGTGTCTGAGCTTCTTCAGGGACAGCCTGTTTGTTTTTTCCTGCGTATGGATCATACTTTCTTGTTGCTTTGCATGTCTTTTAATGATTTGCTGAAAATGGGTGTTTTGAATAATACAATGTTGCCACTCTGGAAAAATCAGGTTCTACAACCTCTCTAGGATTTGTTATTGCTGCTTATTGTAATTGTTGTTATTTTTTTAGTGACCTTTCTGTGCTAACTTTGAGAAGTCTTTATTTTTTGTTGTGTGTGGCCTCTGAAGTCTCTGCTCTGTTAGCTTAGTGGGCAGCTAATGGTTTGACAGACTTTCTTAAATGCCTGGAACCAGTAAGCTTGTCAGGCTTCGTCAGGGCCTCTGTGTGCCTGCGGAGGCTGCCATCGGCCCTCAGCAGGACTTTGCAGCTCTGCCTCAGCCTGCCCTTCCTCAGCACTGATCAGCGAAGGTGGGGCCTTCAGGGCCCTCTGGAACCTGTGTGTGGCCTCCTCCGTGCCCAAGCTGTGCTGGAGTTTTCAGAGCCTTGTGCGCTTCTCACTCCTCAGCTTCTTTTCGGCTTTAGGTTTTAGCGTTTTGTTTGCCACAACTGTTACCCACTATCTCAGGCAGTTTTGAAGTTAATATTTTTCATAAATGCCCCTGGAGGGAAATGCCCCTTTTATACCCAGTAAGCTCTGAGATAGGTCAATGAAGACAGGAAACCAAGAGACTGGTCAAATAATGACCATCTCTGTGAATGAGGCTTTGGAGAGGCTCTCGACCTGTTTAGCCCCCTTTGGAGGATTGTTTTCACCATGATTGGGACTGTTGTTTTCAGGGTTCCCATGGAACTAGGAAGAGAGGGGGTGGGAATTCACTCTTGTTTAAATTTGGCTGTTTTTCTTGAATAAATGCTCCCCAGATTGTTGCAAGCCTCTGGTTAATTTTCAGAGTTCTGAAAATTTTGCTTCTCACAGTTTTTGCTAGTTTCTCATTACCCACATAAAGGAGAGAATTTTCAGAAGTGCTTAGTCCACCATTTTTGCTGATGTACTTTATCTCTTCTTTGTGGTGTTACAACTTGCTAAGTGCTTAGGGAAAAGCAAGTATATGAGCCATTCCCTTTAGGAGATGGTTTTTATGGTCACCATTTGTTTTCAACATATATGATAGATTTTTAAGAACTATTTTTTACTGTGAAGCAGTAACTGTGAAGAAGTATTTTCTCATTTAACTGAGAAAATACGGAATTGTATAAATGAGGTCACCTGCCTTCCCAGAGGTCACTCGCGTTGTCAGTTTGCACATCCTACCACACTTCTTCCTGTGCCAACAAAAATACACGTCGTTCAAGTGGAAGTGAGGTGTTGCCTGTCTCCACACGTATTCTGATGTGTGCTCGCATGTGCATGCACATACATTTCTAAAGCAAATATGGGATATTGCCATAGTAATTGTTCTGATAATTGCTCTTTTCACTTGAAGAATTTTTGGGGATTGTTTGTTGTGTATCCTTTGAGGCTTTTTCATTGCATATTTGGATATCATGTATAGATGCACATTTTTTAAAAATTTATTTTAAACAAAAGTGACATCATATGCTTCATTCTGCCAGTTGCTTTTTTCCTTGACTAAATCTTGATGATTTAGTCAAGGAAATCATCTGTCTGTTTCTGTTAGTGGCTGCATATCATTTATTCATTCCTTCATTCACCATGTGGCCTGCTGTGTCCTGGCCCATTAGAGCAGAGGTGCTGTGATTTACGTAGCTGTCTCCAGGTCTTGCTGTCAGTTAGGCATCAGTGAACGTCCCTGACCTTCCTTGTGGATTTGCCAGGTCAGGGGACACCCACATTTTAAATTTTAATGGAAACCAGCAAGTTGCCTTTCAAAAGATCATGTCAATTTTTTTTCTTGCCAACAATATGAAATTACTTGTTAGCTACACCTCCCCTTCCTGGATATTATAATTTGAAAGGTTTATCTGATGACCAGAGTTTAGCCATGTCATTTAAAAAGGTGCTTGCTGCTGCTTCCCTACTCACGTGCAGGGCTGGGTTGTCAGCCATGTGAGGCTCTCCGAAGAGGGCCAAGGTTTCCTGGTTTGGAGTCAGCCCTCCACCCCAACTCGAGATGCGCACCCGGAGGTGGTGGTATCTCTTGAGACCTTCGTCATCTCAGTCACTTTGGCTGTTCTGTGTTAGAGTTGTGCTGCCCCCAATCCAGTCATTGACACACGTGGTGGTTTCTTAACAGGTGGCAACCGGGAAGTGGAAGCAGATAAGTAAATACTGTCCCCTCGATCTCTACTCAGGGTAAGAGAACGTGTCTCCTTTGCCCCTAGTGCTGCCTTCCCTGGAGGGGGCGGTGTGGGCATTCTGTGAGGGAGACCATTGGGGGTTGCGTTCTGTGAGGGGTTCATGGGGGGCGTTCTGTGAGGGAGACAATGGGTGTTCTTTGAGGGGGGCCATGGGGGGGCGTTCTTTTAGGGGGGGCCATGGGGAGTGTTCTGTGAGGGGGGCCATGGGGGACGTTCTGTGAGGGAGACAATGGGGGGTGTTCTGTGAGGGGGGCCATGGGGGACGTTCTGTGAGGGAGACAATGGGGGGCGTTCTGTGAGGGAGACAATGGGGGGGCGTTCTGTGAGGGAGACAATGGGGGGGGCGTTCTGTGAGGGGGGCCATGGGGGGCGTTCTGTGAGGGAGACAATGGGGGGTGTTCTGTGGGGTGATGTTCTGTGACAAAGGGTTGCTGTGTGAAGGGTGTTCGTATTCTGTGAGGTGGGGTCCAGCAGATACTCTGCAAGGTAGGGGCTGCTGGCCTGTCTATAGCCAGGGCCCTGGGCAGGGCTCAGGTTCTGGCCTGGGTTGTCTCTGTGGGTTCCTACAAATTACCTGTGGGTGCCCGCAGCTAGGGAGATGTTACCACAGGGAAGGGGCCAAAAGCAGGATGGGGATTAGGAGCAAGGATGGGTGCCTCTGTGAGGAGGGCCGGGGAGATTGTGGCTCCTTAACCACCACGCTCAGGTACCAAGCAGCCACTCCCAGTCATGTCCCCTGCTCCACAGGCAGGTGACTGTCAAGACTGCTTATAATTCTATCAATAATCCTTTCCCCTTTTAGAAATAAACAGAGAATGTATTTTGCCTTGAAAAGCTTGTTGCAGGAGGCACAGAACAACTTAAAGATATTTAAGGTAAGAGTGGCTCCTGTTTTATGACCCTTTTGGGGATGGAACCAGTGGGTCTTGCGCTGAGCCAGGTGAACTGGCACTCTGGTGCCCAGTGGGTCTCTGTGACCTTGTAGACGAGGGCATCTGGACTGGGTCTGGCTTGGCATGGTCCTCTGGGTCCTTTTTCCAAGGCCCATTGATTCCACTGGCACAACATGCTGTGCTCCCTTGGATATGTGATGTCAACTCCTTGACCACTGGGAGGCCTCAGGCTCCCTGATGCACAGAACCTGACTCTGGTTCTAGTGTGAGGACGGCGCTGACGTGGTCAGGCTACATTTCAGTCATCCTGTGTGTGTCCCTGAGGCCTGTGTGGTTGAGGTGGCAGCAGGAGCTACGTGGTGCAACCTGGCCAGTGGCCACACCTGTGCCTTTGCTCCTGGTTAACTTGGGGAACTTGTAATTTGGAGACCTCCTTGTCAGTTAGTGAATTCTCACAGTCCGGCAGCTCTGATCATCCTGTGTCCTGGCCACGTAAGGAAAGGGTTCTGTATATGGAACATTCACCATTTGGCACAGGCACTTTCACCTTCCTTATTGTCACCTGCACGGGTGCCCTGGCCTGGTGCTGGCAGGAGTGGTGTCATCAGAAGGGGTGAGGGGAGCAGGGAGCAGGGCTGGCCCAGTCTGAAGGAGAGCTAGGCGTGGCCTTTTTTGGAAATGTGTCCCTTGGGGTTCCCCTTGTCATATCCTTTTCTCCTTGCCACTGACTGTCCCCAGTCCTGTTTATATCCTAATAAAGTGTAACACATAAGCGAGTTTGCGACAGGCTCAGGCTTGCAGGCCTCAGATCTGAGGAGAGAAGCGGGGCTGTTGGATCACACCAGCCGTGTGCCCTATGCATCCAGCTCTGTGGATGGCGCCATTCTGCATACCAGGTGCCCCTCGGGGGGCTCGGGGGTGTGGGTGGAGGAGGGTCTAGTGTTGACTTGCTTCCCCCATCTGGCTCAGAAATCTGATCAGAGTGAATCGACTTTACCCCGCCTGCCTCCACCTTCCCAAATCTAGAAAAGGAGGACATATTTCAAAATCAGTTTATGTTTTTAATTCTTATAAAGACTTCAGGAATTTTATGTTTAAATTTTAAAGATAAATTTCCTTTCATCTGGGATTTAATTGGAACCAATTAATTGGCTTGCATGTCGTCCCACATGGACTCTTTTCTGCTGCCTTTGCTTGGGCTGACCTGTCAGCCCACACTTAAGCTGAGTGGTGGGTCTGGCTCGGCCCCGGCGGGCAGGGCTTGGGGCCTGGGCCTGAGAACCCGACTATCTACTGCTTCTGCTGCTTCTGTTGAAGTCAGCGTGGAAGAAAGTCTGGAGGTCGAGCTAATAGTTTCACAAGAGATGGATTAAGAGAAGGGATGCAGAATGGCTTTTTAAGATAATACCGGGAGCAATGAGGACATTTCCCCAAGTGCCATCACCTCTAATGAACACGCTCTGGCTCTGAAGCCCGCACCTTCTGTCGTGAAGTTCAGGGGTGGAGAGATTTCCTGGGTCATGATCGTTGCCACCATCGTTCATACTACACGGCTATAGCTCCGCCCACCCCAACATTGGTCACTTGGGAGACTTGCTGGGGGACATGTGGGGTAGTCATGTAGCCTTGGATGATGTCTCTCTGCCAAATGTAACATGAGGTCCTTGAGCAACTGTATTTGTACATGTGAAAGTCCCGTCTGTTCGGACTCCAGATACTGGGGAAGAGGTCACTCAAGTTACCCTGACATTTCCAGGGTCACTCAGCTGCTCGTGGGCTGGGAGGAGGGACCAGATAGCTGCCACCCATGGTGCCTGGTTTCGGCTCAGCACTGCCTCTCCACCTGCTTTCCTCCGGGGAGCTCCTGCCTTCCCTTTACCTGGCACAGTCTTCTCCCACTGTAAGACCCATATCAGGGTCAGGATTTCCCTGGCCCTGTGCCTAGAGTGGCCTCAGTGTGTCCCCATCGTCCTGGACACCCACTTTGTGAGCTCTGACAGTGCCAACAAGGGATTCCCAGGGGCGGCACCATGCTGCCGAATCCCAGGACCTCCTGTCCATACTCCTTGTTGGATTGAGTTGACTCCCACCTGCCACCTGGGGGCACAGCAGGGCTTGTCCTCTTCGATATTATCTACTGCTGTGTAACAGCCACTTACCATCTCACAGTTCCTGTGGCCAGGAATTGAGCAGCATAGGTGATTCTGACTCAGGGTCCCTTGGAGGCTGCATCCCGTCTGAAGACCTGGCTGGGGCCAGAATCTCTGCTCCCAGGAAGGCGCCTCCGCCCTGGCCTGGGCAGGAGGTCTTCGTTCCTGGCCACTCGGGGCTCCATGGGGCTGCTTAACACGGCTGCTGTGATCTGAGAAGAAAACCTCCAAGATAGAAGCCAGGCGCTTTAATAATGGAATCTTGCCGGGGATGTGCTGTTGCTTTGCCTGTATTCTGTTGGTCACACAGACCAAACCTCCAGTGTGGAGAGGACTATAGAGTGTGAGTATCAGGGATGGGGGCCATTGGGGACCGTCCCAGAAGCTGCTGACCACACCATCTCACAGACGAGGAAACGAGGGGCAAAGCGTCCGCCACTCCCTTGGGGTCGGCTCCTGCTCGGGGGTGGCAGACCAGGGTTCTCTTAGGGGCTTTCCCAACAGACACCACGGACCTCCTGACCCCGTAAAGGTCATGGGGTTGGGCCCACTGGGTGTCCCTGCCCACAGCCCTGCGAACGTCGGTGCCATAAGGAGATTCTTTGCTGGACTTGGATTTAGAAGACAGGATGGCCTCGAAGACGAAGATCTCCACAGTAGTGACGCTGGTGACCTCACCGGCCCTGGGGAGAGCCTGGCCCAGCTCGTCACAGAGGACAGAAGCCTCTGGAAAGCTGGCTGCCTACAGATGTCCACATTGGCCCAGAAGCTTCCCTGCTCAGGGTCTGACTGACACCGTGTGTCCTTCAGGAGCACGGGTGTCACGCAGCCTCTCGAGTACTGGGCTGGGGTCTTTGGGAGTTTGGGCTTTGGACTGAGTTTGCTGCCAGTGTGCTGCGTGTTCTGGTCTGAGGCTTTGCATTTCAGGCCAGGTCTCTGGTCTTCAGTTTTTGAGAACTTGTTTTCTTTTCCATGTTCCAGTGGGATTTACCTCTTGGTCAATGACAGGGTGCCTAAGGGTGGGTTTCCCCACAGGGCCACAGTGTGCAAGGATCCCAGAGTGGGCAAATATATGGTGTCAGGTCCCTTTGCTTGCCCAGGGTGGGGACAGAGGTGATCCCCCTACCCACCTGTTGGAGGTAACACTTCCCTATCCTTTTTCTCTCCTGAAGAATGGGGAGCTGATCTATGGCTGCAAGGACGCCCGGAGCCCCACGACTGACTGGAGTGAGCTGGCACATCACCTGAAGCCCTTCTTCTTCCCATCCAACGGCCTGGCCAGCGGGCCCCACTGCACGAGGGCTGTGATACGGGAGCTGGTGCGTGTCATCACTCGGGTGCTGCTCAGCGGCTCGGACAAGGGCTGGGCGAGTGCCCTGAGGCTGGGGCCTGGGTCACGGGGCCCGTGTGTCTGCGAAGCCAGCCCTTACCGCAGGAGCCTGCGTCAGCCAGGTAGGCCAGGCGGGCGGCGGGCAGGTAGGCCGAATCTGGGGTGAGGCCTGCATGGGTCCTGCCTGGCTTCACGGGGCTCGTGCAGAAGCAGCCTGGGCCTTGGCAGGGCTCCCCAAAGCCAGCCCCTGCCTCTCAGCCCCACTGGGGAGACTCCCTTTTTCCTCTTCAGTCTGGGTTTGTAAATTGCAGCACACACTTGGGTTGTAGGGTTCCCCTAAAACACCATTCCGCATGCCTATACCTCCTCTGCGGTTTCCTAAGGGCTTTCTTACATTATGCTACTTCATCCACTCAGTGACCCTGGGGGTAGCTTTCCTCGGCCTGTTTTTCATACGTGGAGAACTGAGGCACAGAAGTTGGAGTCCCACAGCACAGGCCTTTCAGGGTGAGGGTGGCCACAGCGGCCTGCGGTTTACAGACAGGCGTGCACACAGGCTTGCAGGGCCTTGGTCTCTGGGCACCTCCTGCTTGAGGCCTCATTTCTCACAGACTCCCAGTGGCTGGCTGTGACTTGGTGACATTTAAGCTTCGAGGCAGTCTGATGGTGGTTTGGGTTTTTGTCGTGAGTGTTCGTGGGCTCCTCCTTCTCCCCTTTGTCATCTGCTGGCAGCTCCACAACACACTCAGGTCTGTGGAGCCGTAGCCAGGAACTGATTTGGGGCCGACCAGCAGGACTGCGGTTCTTCAGTTTCTGTGCTGAACCCTGTGTTCTCTCAGAGCCCTCAGAGGCTGTGACGTCAGAGGACAGCAGCCCTGCCCCTGTGTGGCTCTTAGGTGTTTTTGCCGTTTGGCCGCCTGGGCACAACAGATCACCACTGTCCTGTGTGACCACCCCCCTCTCCACATGGGCTGTGGCACCACAGGCATGGTCTCACAGATTTGGGAGTGTCAACATGGTCGTTTTAAATTTTATGCCTTGTGGGGAGTGTTATTTAGACCGAGGGCCATCTTTCTAAACTTAGAGCTGGCTGGAGTGATGGAGTTGAAGGGTGTTGAGATGGAACAGAGGCCCAGCAAGACATGGGCACCTGCTCTTTCCTTTGGTCCTGGCCCCAGGCACGTGCCAGCAGCCCCAGCTACTCCGTGGACCAGGGTGCAGCCTGTGCCCCGGCCTTCTGCAGTCCTTGACAGTAAACCTCATTTTCCCCTCCTGTTCTGGTAGGAAGAAGCAGCGTGGAGCGCTCGGGGTTACCGAAGGACTGTCTTCTGTACAAAACCCTCCAGGTGCAGAAGCTGGACCTGCTGGACATCGAGGGCCTCTACCCTCTGTACAGGCGGGTTGAGCGCTACCTGGAGGAGTTTCCTGAGCAGAGGTGAGCCTTGTCCATGGCATCCCTGCCCCTCCTGTGCCCCTGTGGTGCCCGGAGCAGCCCTGATGGTGAGATGGGGAAGACAGTGCAGGCCTCCCAGGAGGACGACCCGCCCTGGCCGCTTCCTTTCCTTGCCCCGGGTGTCAGGCCCAGCGCAAGGATTCAGTGCTGCGTGACGAGGATCAGGGTCCTGTCAGATCACTGGTCACTAGCCGGTTTCTGGAAAAGAAAGCACATCCAGTGACAGACAGTCCGCATCAGGCCGTTCCGTCCTGAGCAGGGCCGAGCCTGCAGGGGGCAGTGCTGCTCCACGGCTCAGCCTTTCCCTGTGAAGCCTCCCTTCCTGTGTAGCAGCAGAGCATCCATGGCCTCCTCACAGGTCGCTGGGGTCCACACCTGTGGCGTGTGGGGGGCTGGGACCCCCACTGCCCCTTCACTGGAGTCTCTGACCCCGACGCCATTTGAACGCCGTTTGTCATAAACAGATCAGGTCCAGCCTCCGCTCCCCGGGTTCTGGTCTTGCAGGTTCTCTTTAAAACTTGGCTGCTTTAGGACAAAATGTAGCATTAGGAAGAGGATCCCTTAGGTGTTCTTTAAAAGCAGAGGTGTGATTGTTAAATTGTTACCAGTTTAAGAAACAATTTCCAGTCAGCTTTCTTATCCTGTTTTTCTGTGCCTTTTCCTTTAGAAAAGCATTGCAAATAGATGGGCCTTATGATGAAGCATTTTACCAGAAGCTGCTCGATCTGTCCACTGAGGATGATGGGACAGTGGCCTTTGCGCTGACAAAGGTGGGCGGACCTTTCCGGAAACACACTGTGTGCTCCTTAGGCTCTTAGCAACACTAAGTTGGGGTTTTACTGGGAAATGTTTCCCACTACTACCCCCGATGAGTAAAACAGAAAAATTAGGGAATTAAAAAAAAACAGCTAAAGTTTCCCCCAGATGGACTGGACCAGGTGAGGATTTGTTCAGTTGGCTCCAGCCACCCCCGGGGCCAGCCTTTTCCTCATCCCCGTGCTGGGGTCCAGGGCTCACCTCTCTGTGCTTCCTTTTCAGCAGCCTTAGAACCAGCTGGAGCCAACCATCTCTCTCCCTGTGACCCTCACTGGGGGCCAAGACCCCCACCTGTGGCTGGGGCGGGGGTGGGAGCTTCCTTCCCCCAGAACTCAGGCCCAGGGGCAGCCTGGGACAATCTCTTAGGGAAGAGAGGCCTGGTTCTGTTCTTTCTGATTCTGTTAAATCAGGGAATTCAGAGGCTCCATGAACTTAAGATAGAAAAAAAAATTACGTCTTTTGCTAACCTCTGACTGAAGTTTGGTGTTTCCTTCCATTATGAATATGGCAGCAATCACTGCAGCGTCACAGGACCCGTAGCCGCACCACGAGACACCAGACTTTAGCATTTCACACTGGTTGGGGCAGACATTTCATGGTAGCTTTGCATTCACCACTCCTGAGGTTTCGTTACATAGTTCTGTGTAACACGTTTGTTTAAAAAAAAATTTGGCATCTGATATGATCACCTGCTGTATTTATTTTCTGCATTTAAAAATGTTATTCTGAGAGGGATCCATCAGCTTCACTGGGCTGCCAGAGATCTTGTCTTGCTAGATGCTAAAATGGTTAAAGAACCCTTTTCTAGTGGGAGCGAGGTGACAAAAGGCAAGAGCAAGACGGAGTGACCTCCTTCTCTATGTGCACCTGAGCATGCCCTGGAGCCCTTGGTTCACCTGTCCTGGCACTGACAATGTGCCAGGACAGGTGGTTCCCACTGTGTCTCTGGCCGAGGCTGGCTGCTCCCTCTTCTGTAGCTGTCAGGTTTTTGAGGATGAGGACTGAGGAGGTCCTCTCCGAAGCCAGAGCTGTCCTCAAGGTGGGGAGAGATCCAAAATGGAGCCTCTGCCTCAGAATAATGTGACCGAGTCTGCTCTCTATTGTCTGGAACTTGGGTACATTGATTTAGGAATAAATAATAGCATCACTTCTTTTTCCAAGGATGGAAACATAGGACCTTAACTCCTTTTTTATACAGTTCTGTTTTTCAAAGTTCCTACTAAATAAGCCTGGATTACTTTTTAATTTTATTTCAGTTTTTAACCTCATATGTAAATATAATCTTGTAAGAGATTCGAGCAGTCATTGTACAACTCTGCAGGGCTAAAATCAGTAAGTTGGGAGAGCATGAATGCTGCTGCAGAGAGGCTGGTGGTGGGTAGAGTGGCACTGGCCACTCTGGGAAACAGTATGGCAGCTTCATACAAACTAAACATGCAGTAGTCTGTAACCCAGCGCTGCTGGGCACTGGTCACAGGGAAGGGAAGACTTTGTTCACCCCAAACTCTGCAGGAGTGTGCCTGGCAGTGTGCCTGCCTGGCAGCCTTACATGGTTATGCTACCTAACCCTGGACACAACCCAAGTGTCTGTCAGTAGGTGACTACAGCAGACCCAAACCAGAGCTGCTGGGCAATGAAAAGCAACAAACTCTGGACACGCACAGAACCCCAGGTGAATGTCAGGGGGACTGCAATAACTGGTGAAAGCCAAACCCCAAAGGTCACGTACTGTGATTCTATTTAGATGACATTCTGGAAATGACAAAGATGCATTGTTGCCATGGGTTGGGGAGGAGGTAGAAGGAAGGTGGGCATGGCCATAAAAGGTCAACATGAGGGATCTGAGCACTGATGGAACTACTTTGTATCTGGACTCTGCTGCTGGGTGCACGAACGTGTGATAAAACACACACTCTCACACACATACTCATACACACATGTACACATACCCACTCTTACACTCACACACTCTTACATACACATTCACACTCTTACACACACTCATACACATACACACTCACACACACATACTCTTACACACACACAAACACTCACATACTCTTACACACACTCTTACACACACATACACACACGCACATTCACACACACTTAAATGGCTACATGTAAAACTTGGGAGTTCAGTGTAAGATCGTGGAGTGTATCAGTGTCACGATCCTGGCTGTGACATTGTGCTGTATAGTTCTGCTAGATGTCACCATCAGGGGAGGGCACTCAGCATCTCTGCATTATTTCTTAAACTGCGTGTGAACCTACCATATCTCTAAATAAATAATTTAATGAAAAGATTCAAGCAGTGAGTATATGTATAAAACGTGACTGTATTCCTGTCCAAGCAGTAGCTGTCCATGGCTAACAGATGTGTCTTTCCAGAACTACACACACACATACCCTCACACACTCACTCTCACACTCTCACACATACTCACACGCCATTCGGGGGTATGTCCACGTTACATGTGTTGTTCACCAGCTTGTATGAATGTAACGTGGCTTGAGGTGTCTGTGCTGGAATATTAGTGTCCCTCTTTGTCCTAGTGAGTTAGGTTCTGTGCTTGCAATGAGAAGAGGGCTGTTCTCGGGAGCAGCTTGAGAACATTCTTCCCCACAGGCTGTTCAAGTTCTTTCTCAAAGGCCGTTTATCTAATGTAGCTCTGATGAAATGAAAGAGGAGGGGTTTTGTCTTCATTTCCAGGCTCAGGACCCTGCAGCTCAGAGGACTCTTGCTTGCTGTCTGTTGGGCAGTATCCTATAGCAGGAGGCAGCATACTTCTGTAAGGGGCCAGATAGAAAATGCTTTAGACTTTCTAGACCATCTGGTCTCTGTTGCAGCTCTTTGGCTCTGCCATTGTCCTTCAGAAGCAGCTACAGACAACACACGAGCACCGCTGTCCAGTAAAACCCTAAATAAGTGGCGGCTGGATCTGACTCCCAGCTGTAGTTTACTGACCTCTATTCACTTCTCCTTGTTAGTTTTTATGTTCCATTTTTTTTCTCTGTTAGTTTGGAAGTTACACCTTGTTTCTATAATTTTAGTGGTTACTGGTACACTTTAAACATGCATATTTAAAGTCTAAATTCAGTCCATAACTTAACCACCCCCCATCCCGCTCAAGCCTGGCCACACAAACACACAATGTAAGGAAATGAGATACTTTAATTCCAGTTCTCTCTCCCGACATACATACAGTGTTTGTCTGTCATTTTGTTTTTGTCTTGCTCTTTTTTTTAAAATCACAATTTACGGTATTATTTTATACACAGGTGTGTTTAGAGCTATCATGTGTTTGCCCATATCTTTATCCAACATTCTTGCATCTCAGATCTTTCCTCTTTGTCCTTTTTTTATTAACAGCTTTATTGAGGTACAACTTACATACCATACAATTTACCTGCTTAAAGTGCACAATTCAGTGGTTTTTCCTTCACAGATATGTGCAACCATCACCATAGTCAATTTTAAAATATTTTCAACTCAAAAAGAAATGCCGTACCCTTTAGCTGTCATACCTGTATCTCCCCATCACCCCCAGCCCTAAGCCACCACCATCTGCTTTCTGTCTCTATTTGTCTGTTGCAGACATTGCATGTCTGTGGAGTCATTCAATATGTGGTTCTTTATGACTGGCTTTTTTCACTTAGCATAATGTTTTCAAAGTTCATCTGTATTGTAGCATGTATCAATACTTTATTCCTTTTTATGGGTGAATAATATTCCATTGTATAGATATGCTATATTTTGTTTATCCATGTATCAATTGGTGGACATTTGCATTGTTTCCACTTTTTGGCTACTGTGAATAACATGGGTATAAATATTTGTGTACAAATGTTTGTGTGGACATATGTTTTTACTTTCCTTGGGTGTATAAACAGGAGTGACGCTGCAGGGTCATGTGGTGACTTACATTCCCACCAGCAATGTAGGATGGCCCCACGTTTTTCATATCTTTGACACTTGTTATTTGTCCTTCTGATTTTAGCCATCCTAGTGGATGTAAAGTGGTATCTTATTGTGGTTTGGATTTGCATTTCCCTGAAGACTAAGAACATTTTTCATGTATTTACTGCTCATTTGCATATCTTCTTTGGAGGAATCTTTTTAGATCCGTAGCCCACTTTTTAATTATGTTATATGTCTTGTTGTTGAGTTGTAAGAACTGTATGTATTGTGGCTAGTAGCCCCTTATCAGATATATGATTTGCAAATATTTTCTTCCATCCTGTCAGTTGTCTTTTTGCTTTTTGATTATGTCCTTTGATTCAAAAATGTTTTTAATTTTAGTGACGTGTAGCTTATGTATTTTTTTCTTTTGTTCATACTTTTGGTTGTCATATCTAAGAATCCATTGCTAAATCCAAGGTCATGAATATTTTTCCGTTTTCTTCTGACAGATTTATAGTTTTACCTCTTATATTTAATTCTTTGACCCATTTTGAGTTAATTTTTGTATAATTTGAGCAAGAGATCCAATATCATTCTTTGCATGTGATATCCAGTTGTCCCGGTATCACTTGTTGAAGAGATGATTTTTTTCCCCATTGAATGCTCGTGGCACCTTTGTGTTCCATTGATCTGTATGTATGTCTATACTCACGCTTATACGCTGTCTTGATTACTGTTGCTTTTCAAGAAGTTTGAATTTGGGAAATATAAGTTCTCCAACTTTGTTCTACTTTTTCAAGGTTGTTTTGGCTATTTGGATCCCCTTATAATTTCATATGAATTTTAGAATAAGCTTGCCAATTCTAAAAGCCGCTAAGATTGTGGTGGTCTGTAGATAGCGTTAGGTGGCGTGGTCTTCTTCATGACAGTAAGTCTTCCAATTTAACATGAGAGGCTTTTCCTTTATTTAGATCTTTTTCTCACAACAATCTTTTGTGGTTTTCAGAGCATACGTTTTGTTCTTTATTTGTGAATGTTTTAGTCTTTTTGATGCTGTTGTAAATGGAGTCGTGTTCTGAATTCTGTTTTCAGATTGATCATTGCACATATATGCAAATACAATTTGTTTTTGTACATTGGTCTTGCCACTTGCAACCTTGCTGAATTTTTATTAGTTCTAATAGTTTTTTGGTGGATTCTTTAGGATTCTTTCTATATGAGATCATCTGTGAGTAGAGGTAACGTTCCTTTCCAATTTGGATTCCTTTTATGTCTTTTTCTTAACATGAGGGCCGTGGCTAGAACCGTTAGTACAATGTTGAATAGAAATGGCAAGAGCAGACATCTCTGATTTGTTCCTGGTTTTCTTGGGACAGTGTTTAGTCTTTCGTCATTATGTGGGTGTTAGCTGTGTGTTTTTTTGTAGCTGTCCTTTATCAGGTTGAAGAAGTTCCCTTTTCCTCCTAATTTGGTGTGTGCTTTTTTTAATAACGATAGGGTGTTGGATTTTGTCAAACGTCTTTTCTGCACCAGTTGAGATTATCATGTGGCTTTTGTTTTTTATTTTATAGATACGGCATAGTGCATTAATTTATTTTTGGATGTTAAAACCAATCTTGCATTCCTGGGATAAATTCCACTTGGTCATACGTATAATTCTTCTTACATGTTGCTGCATTAAATTTATTTTGTTGAGAATTTTTGTGTCTATATTCATAAGAGATTCTGGCCTGTAGTTTTTGTTTTTTATGATTTTTTGTTTTATTTTTGGTATTAGGTAATACTGGCCTTGTCAAATGAGTTGGGAAGTAATCCAGCCTCTTTTTATTTTTGGAAGGTCTTCAGGAGTGATGTTAATTATTCTTTAAATATTTGCTAGAATTCACTGGTGAAGCCATCTGAGTTTGGGCTTTTCTTTCTAAGTAGTGTTTTGATGCCCAACTCAGTCTCTTCACTTGTCATAGGTCTAATCACATTGTCTGTTTTTCCATGAGTCTGTTTTAGTAGTTTGTGTCTTTTAGGAATTTGTCCATTTCATCTAAGTTGTTTAATTTATTGGCCAATAATTGTTTCTAGTTTTTCTTCTTTTTCTGAAGTATATCCTTTAGAAGTTACATTAGTGAAAGTATTTTGGTAAATTCTGTTTATCTGGATATGTTTATTGTCACAGTCTTAAAAGGCAGTTTTTTTCTGGGTACAAAGAAAGGGTTAAATGTTTGTTTTTCTCCTAACATTTAACCATTTTATGTAACATCATCTGACTGGATGTTGCTGCGGAGATGTCTTCTGTCAGTCTACCTGTCCTTTCTCAGGAGGTGACTTTTGTTTTTCTCTATGGCTGCTTTTAATGTTTTCTCTTTCTCTAGTTATTTGACGTTTTAGTGCAATGTGATTAGGTGTTGTGTACTTTTTATTTATCCTGCTTGGTGTATGTTGCGCTTTGTTACTTTGCGGATT
The DNA here is from genome assembly GCF_004115265.2 of Rhinolophus ferrumequinum. Lineage (NCBI taxonomy): Eukaryota > Metazoa > Chordata > Mammalia > Chiroptera > Rhinolophidae > Rhinolophus > Rhinolophus ferrumequinum. Next base: position 641,128 of record NC_046295.1, on the reverse strand, counting down.
TGTGTTTTTCTCTTTAGTATGTACAAGGTTGGGCAACTTAGTTCGTGAACTTATCCTAGAAAAAGAGCTACATACCTCATTGCTGAATGTCACTATGGTCACCTTCAAAGTACTCCTCTTGGGAAGCTATGCACCGACACCATCACCTAGTCAACCCTTCAAAGCAATTTTGGAACTCTTTCTGGAATGGCCGTCAGAGCTGTCATCGTATTACTCTTGAGGTCCTGAATGTCATCCAGATGTCTTCCTTTCAACATTTCCTTTATCTTTGGGTAAAGAAAGAAGTCATCGGGGGCCAGATCAGGTGAGCAGGGAGGGCGTTCCAATACAAATGTCTTCCTTTCAACATTTCCTTTATCTTTGGGTAAAGAAAGAAGTCACTGGGGGCCAGATCAGGTGAGTAGGGAGGGTGTTCCAATACAGTTATTTGTTTACGGGCTAAAAACTCCCTCACAGACAGTGCCGTGTGAGCTGGTGCATTGTCGTGATGCAAGAGCCATGAACTGTTGGCGAAAAGTTCAGGTGGTCTAAGTTTTCAATGGAACCTTTTCAGCACTTCCAAATAGTAAACCTGGTTAACTTGTTTGTCCAGTTGGTACAAATTCATAATTAATAATCCCTCTGATATCAAGAAAGGTTAGCAACATCATTGCAACAAGTTCGTGTACTTAATTGTCAGACCCCATATAACATTGTCATTTATTTGGATGTTGTTTGAAGTTGTTACTGTTAAAGATAATGTTGACATGCACAATTTTGTACTTCTGGGTTTATTTTTGATAGATTCTGTCATACTGTCCTCCCAAAAAGATTTTGCCAGTTCTCGTTCCTTCTTGCAAACATTGAGGGCCCTTGGTTCTTTCATGCCCTCAAAAACACTAGATAAGTATTACTAGTATTTAAATTTTTAATTTTCTAAGCTTTTGTTTTCATTAACCATTTGTATTGTAAAACATAGCACACAGCAAAGTGCACAGAAAAAAATGTACCGCTCAATGATTTGTCACAAACAGTCCCTTGTGGAACTACTAGTTAGGTCCCGATATGGAGCCCTGGCGGCCGACCAGAACCCCTGTTGGTTTCACGTCTAGTTATTCCTTTCCTTTCTCCCTGCAGTTAACTATTGTATTGACTTGTATCCCTACAGTCTAGATTGCTGTTTTTGAACTTTATATATGGGATCGTGTGTACAGCTCTCATGTCTTTGTGTTAACTGCATGTAACACTTAGGAGAGGCACTCACGCCACTGCCAGCACTTCCACATTTGGACCGCCTTATGGTAGACCCATCGAGCGCGTCTACTACAGTTTATCCATTCTACTGCTGGAGGCCATTTGGGTTGTTCCCGGTTTGGGGCTGTTAGGAATAAAGCTTCAGTGGACATTCTTACGCAGATCTGTTGGTGTACCTGTGCACACATTTCTGTTAGATACGTTCCTAGCAGTAGCATTTCTAGGCCAGTGGGCTGAGCGTATTGAGCTTTAGCAGACACTGCAGAACAGGCCTCCTGTCTCCATTCCCTACAACAGGCCAGGGGGGTTCTCGTTGCCCTATACCCTCTCTATCTCTTGGTTGTGGGCCTTTTTAACTTTAGCCATTCTGGTGTGTGTGCAGCGGTGGCTCGTTGTGGTAATGAGATTAAGCACCTTTGCTTAAGTTTATTGGCCATTTGCATTTTCTTTTTTGTGATGTACCTATTTAAGTCTCTTGCCCAGTGTAGGGTTGTCTGTCATTTTCTTATTGATTTGAAGGAGTTCTTTATGTATTTGGATAGAAGCCCACTGTCAGATGTATGTGCTACAGAGAGCCTGTAGCTTGCTGTTTTACCTCGTAATGGAGTCCTTCTAAGAAGGCAAATTCATAATTTTAAGGTAGTTTGATTTACATCAGTTTTCCTTTTAAGTCTTTCTCTTTTATTTAACTTAAAGACCTACAGATATTTTAGAAACTTTGTTGTTTTGCCTCTCATATTTGGTGGGTAACCATCCGCAATTGATTTTGGTATGGCATGATGTAGGGCTTTATTTTATTTTCACAGGGGTTTCTCCCAGAATCATAGGAATTGTACTGATCACTGTAGAGTCATAACAAGTCTTTATACCAAGTGGAACAAATCCTTCTACCTTCTTCTTCAAGAATGTCTTTCCTTTCATAAATGCCTTGGCTCTTCTTGACCTTTTGCTTGTCTACATAAATCTTAGAATCAACTTGTTCAGTTTCACAAAGGAAAGCAACAACAAAATTATTGGGATTTTTATTGGTTTCGCATTAAAATTATCCCTAAGGGTGGACATCAATATAATACTAAGCCTTCTACCATGGGCGTTTGCTACATTTTTAGGTGTTTAATTTAAGATCTAGTAAAAACATTTTATGATTGTCTTTAGAGAGGTCATTTATCTTATTAAATTTATTCTCAGATAATTGCTTAACTGCATTTATTAAATATGTGATATTGAGATGAACATGTCTTTTATTTTCTGTTAATGTGGTTAACTGTACAATTGGTTTCATTTTTTTATATATTATATATTTGGTTTGTTAATATTTTGCTTAGGATTTTTTGCATATATGTTTATTTCATAATGTCTCTGTTAGGTCTTGGTATCAAGGGTATGACTGTCATAAAATATTTGAAGAGTATTTCCTCATTTTCTTTTCTCTGGAAGAGGTGAAGACATTATTTCTTCCTTAAATATTTTGTAGAATCACAGGTGAAACCATCTGGGCCACAGTAGGAAAATTTTAAATTGTGATCTCAATTTCAGATTTTCTCTTTCTTCTTTTGTCAGTTTTGGAAGTCACATTTTTGTAGAAATTTTTCTGTTTTATCTAAAATTTTCAAACTTTTGGCATATTTTTTGTAGTATTCTTTTACTGTTTTATAAGATCTTTTATTCCTGACAAATGATATAAGGCATTTGTTTTCTCCTCTTAATCCATCCCACCAAGACTTTATCAAGTTAGTTTTATAAAAATTAAATTATGATCCTTTTTTACTGTATGATTTTCTATTTCATTGATTTCTACTTTTAATTATATCCTTTTTCTTATTTCTTTGGATAACTTGTTCCTTCTATAACTTTTTCCTGATATGAATGTTTACATAATTAAGTTTTGGCCTTTTTTTTTTCCTAAAATGTCTACTTAAAGCTATATATTTTCCTGTAAACATGGCTTTAGCTACATTCTATAGGGTTTTCAATGTAATTCAATTAAAATATACTGTGATTACTATTAAGATTTCTCCTTTGACCCATGCAAGTATTTAAAAGAGAATTAATTACCAAATGTGGGGATTCTTATTATCTTTATTGAGTTAAAATTGCATTGTAATCAGAGAACATACTCTCTGTTGTCCATGGAAATTTTTTGTGACTTGCTTTATTGACTAATTTGTTTTGAAAAGTGCTTCTAGGTGTATGTACTTGAAAAGCAGGCATCTTCTGAAATTGTTGTGCCCATTAGGTCAAATTAATTGTTACTCAGATCTTGTATAATCTTACTGATTTCACTGTTTGCTTATTACATAAGAAGGATGTTTTGAAACTTTATGGATTTTTCTGTTTCTTCCTATTTATTTTGAGGCTATATTGTCAGGTGTCTTAATGTTTAGAATTGTTACATCTTCCTGGTGAATTGAATTTTTCATTTTCAAGTGTCATTTATCATTTTCAGTGTTTTCATCTCTGGTAATACATTTTATCTTAAAGTTTCCTTTGTCTGATATTAGTGCAATTTCTCTAGATTCTTTTGGTTAAAGCTTGCATTGTATATCTTTTTTATTTTTCATCTATTTTTAATCTTCTGTGTCTTTGTATTTAAGGTATGGTTTGGTTTTCAGTCCATTCTGACATTGTGTCTTTGTTATTATCTGGACTTACGAGTATACTTGGGCTTAAACCTTTTAATTTTTCCCACCTGTTTTAGATTTCTTTTTCTCTCTTATTGTTTCCTGGGTTTTTGTTTTATTTTACTTTAATCATTCCATTTCCCCACTCTGTTAGTTTGAAAGTTATAGAGTCTTTTATTTTTGTTTTAGTGGTTTATCCTAGCCATTGTGGCAAGCTGTTCACTTAACATTGTTTAGTACCTGTACTCTCTTCTGGGACAATGCAAAGTTCTGAGAGTACACTTTACTATTACTCCTACTTATGCTGCTGTAGTTGCTGTGGATTATTTTAAACTCAGGAAGACATTGTTACTGCTTTGTACAGTCGGTGTCCATTGCCCACCTAGTTACCTCTTGCATTGCCCTTCTCTCTGCCCTGCATCTCTGAACTTATATCTGAAATCATTCTGTTTTTGTCTGCAGAATGAAGAACACCATTTTATGTTCCCTTAGTGCAGGGCTGCTGGTGTTTCATTCGTAGTTTTTATTTGGTGACATGTATGAGCTTGTTCTTGAATCTGTGACTTGATTTCTTTCCTCAGTTTTGGATAATCTTTGGCTTTAACTTTTTCAAATTTTGTTCCTGCCCATTTCCTCTCTTCTTCTTCTAATTACATGTATATTAAACACATTTTCTTTATCTTCTGTCTCATGCCCCTTGCTCGATGTTTTCCAGCTGTTTTCTTGTCCATGCTTCATGGTAGCTAGATATATATATTTATATATTTCCGTTTAGCAAATCTCTTCAGTTTTTCCCTAATCTGCTGTTAAAACTACCTGTTGAATTCTTAATATTGACTTTTATCATTTTTGGTTCTAGAATTTCCAAACGGTTCATTTATTTTTTTTATAAATTTTATTTATTTTTATTTATTTATTTAAATTTTTATTAGTGAATTTTGGGGAAGGGTGTTTTTCCCCAGCACCCATCAGCTCCAAGTCAAGTCATTTCAAATCTAGTTGTGGAGGGTGCAGCTCACTGGCCCATGTGCAAATCGAACCTGTGACGTTGGTGTTATGAGCACTGCGCTCTAACCAACTAAGCCATAGCCGCCCCCAAACGGTTCATTTTTATAGTCTCCAGTCTTTCTTTGAAGTCCTCCATTTTGTCTTTTATTTTTTGAGCAGAGCAGCATGTGTGTCTGGCCCCTCCAATAGCTAGAGTCCATATGTATCTCTACTATTGTGTTTGTCGTTGTTTTGCTGGTTTTCATTCATATCATCTTGTTTTGTGCTTAGATATTTTTGCTTGTGTGTCAGAAATTATATTTGTACAGTTATTTTAGAAATAATTTGATGCCTAGGATGATAGCTTCTTCCAGAGAGAATTTTAGGTCTGCTTCTGCCAAGGGCCTAGGAAGCACTAGCAAGCTGAGGTCGTCTTAACTCAGTTTGATGACTGATGTCTTTCGTCTTAACTCAGTTTGATGACTGATGTCTTTAAAACAAAGCGGCAGGTCCTGTAAGGCCTGTGGACTTCTGGCTGACTTAATCTTAAGGCGCAGCATTTTGGGTACTCAGCCAAAGAGGAGGTTCATCATGGTTACTGTCCCCATAGTCCTGGAGGTTGGTTAAAAGTGTCTCTTGGCCGACTTTTCAGAATTGTCACTCCCCTTCCTGGACAAAAATATCCAAATGTCTTTGTCTTCCCCCTGGTCTTCTTAGCTCTGCCTTTAAGCTTGTTTTCAATATTTTGTTCAGCTTTTCCTAGTTGACCTCAGCCCAATTACATAGTCCAGCATTACTCCAAGTCTAACCCTTTCATTCTATGTCTGGTATATGTATAAACTTGGGGTGCCAAAAAACGTATACAAGTGGACACTTTGGTCAATGTTGCTCAATTAGTAGTTTGCCGTAATGAGAAGTGTCTGGACACTGATGGTAACCACTTTGAGCACCTCTTGTAATTGCAGAAGTCAAACGTGACTTGTATTCACCTTTTGTTATCGGTATATATTGACTATTACAATTTTAATACAGTTTTTCCTTTCTTAAAATGTGTATACATTTTTTGGCACCCTCTGTATGTTTCTAGTTTTGTCCATCTGATGAGTGAAAAATATTTCACTGTTAGAATTTGCATTTTCTTTATTACTAATAAGGTTGGGCATCTTTTCATATCTTTATTGGCTATTTTTTGCCTTTGGTCAATTTATTTGGTCCGTATCTTTTGGATACTTTTCTTTTTCCGTACTGCTCTAGCACTTTATATATTCTTACAGATTTCAAATATTTTCTCCCATTCTTTCACAGGTCTTTTACATTTGAATTACGACTATGTCATATAAAAAGATTTTAGTTTTTAGGTATTCAAATCTTTCAGTCTTTCATGGCTTCTGGGTTATATGTCTTGCATATTAGGACAAAGTAAATATTTTAGACTTCATTTTTTATATTTATCTCTTTAATTCTTTAGGACTGAGTTTTGCATATTTTGTGAAATATCTGATTTCTTAGCTACATGAGTAGTGGAAGGAGAGGAGACACTTTTTCTTTCGAAAGGTTTTGCAGGCCCCGAGCAGAGCAGTCCTTAGGCCTGGAGAACACAAACCTGGGGGCCCCCAGCCCTTCCTGGACAGTCCTGTGTGTGGGCGGTAAAGCTTGGATGTTTTCTCAGCACGGGTCCTCCTAATTGAGTGACGTGTAGGGGGACGACTGAAAGGGAGACATCACAAAAATGTTGGGGCCAGTGATAATGTGTAAGGCCCACTTACTTTTTGGGAACTAGTTTATTTTTGTAAAAGTGAGAGCTATTCAATCTAAAAAAATTCAAATGATACATGAAAGTTCAAAAAAGAAGGGGAGAAGTGCCAAGCTCCTCGCTGTCTGTGACACACATGTGAGCACACACATGGTCTTACACGTCAGGACTTGCAGACTATGCGGTGTGAGGCGACAGCCCTGGTGGGGGTCATCCTGGGTCAGTGTGGACCCACCTGCCTGTGCTCGGACACCACAAGCTTCAGAGCCCAGACGCCTGGGTGTGAGTCCTGTCCTGGTGTATCTGGCAGTGCAGAGCGGAAGGTTGCCCTGTGTCTGTTTCCTCATCCGTAAGCCAGGACACTAGCAGTGTCTGCCTGTGGGTCACTGTGAGGCATGAAGTGACTTAACACACAGTTCGGTGACCCCTCTGGCGTCATTCTAGGAGGCTGCATGACACTCTGGCGCGCCATGTGACCTGAGGTAGGTTCTCTCGCTCCGAGCAGGCCTTGGGGGACGTGGGTGTGCCGCCACGCTGAGGTGGGAGCGGTGCTTGCTCAGCAGCAGCCGAAGCATCTTAAGCTCCTTTCCTAAGGTGATTGCCTTGCGGAAGACAAGGCCTCGTCCCCGGGCTTGGGGTCGCGGCCGATAGGCTGCTCGCAGCGAGGTCAGGCGGCAGGTTGGCAGGCCCCCCACCTCACCTGTCCCCCCCACAGGTGCAGCAGTACCGGGTCGCCATGACTGCGAAGGACTGCTCCATCATGATCGCGCTGTCCCCCTGTCTGCAGGATGCGAGGTGAGGCGCCCCCGCTGTCGCACGCCGTCTGTGGTCTGACAGGGTGCCCCCACCATTCAGAGCCCCAGGCAGGGTCCCTTTCATTAACCGAGGCTGAGCCCAGGCTACTTGATGTCATGCCGGTTACTAACTCTTGCTCTCTAGACACTTGTAATTGAGTCAAAAAGCCGTTTATGGAGAACAGTTTTAAAAGATTTTTCTACTAACTTGAAGATTACTTTTATTTTCTAAGAAAATACCCTGAGGACTCAGAAGCACTTTGGACCCTGTAGTATGCACCCCTTTCTCTCTCAGGCAGCACCGAGCTCCTGTCCGGGCGGCAGGGCCTGAGAGAGGCTCCCGTGGGCCTTCTCCTCCCCTCGGCCAGGCCTGAGGTGCCGGCCTCCAGCCATTTCAAAGCCTTTGAAACAGCACATGCCCCTTCTGCCTCCTGCTTGCAGCCCCTCGCCCTAGACGGCACTGTCATCCAGTCTCCTCCCCGCTGTTTTTAGGAATTCAGACTGAACCTGGGAACCTTAGTAATTAGATGGCAGTCTCAGTGCTGATCTGCAGGGTGCAGAACCTCACACACATTTGTGGACAGAACATTTGTGGAATGTTTTGCATCCTTCTGGCAAATGATCCTGGGTCAAGATGACCTTGTCACTGGCTTCCAGCCACCTGTTTTTCTGATGTTTTTGAACTACACATTCCCAGGAGTCCTGCTTCCTGGCAGGCACAGAATTGTCCATTTTCTGATAGGAGCTACGCAGGGACATGTATGAAATACAAAAAAAGGTTGTTCTGTTTTGTTGGAAACTCCTGTTATCTCTGAAGAAAATGCCCCCAGTGCTTAGCTATGAGGAATCTTCACTGGATTAAGCTAGTGTTGGATGAGAGAAAACCACACAGATGCCACCCTGCTTGAGGCCAGGACGCAGTTTGGCTGTGGAAACGTGAGGGGCTGGCTGAGGACCTGGGGCCCTGAGACCCTCAGGAGAAACTGGCACGTTGGGAGAGGAGTGGGGACACGTGTCGAAAACGTTCGGAGCCACAGGGCACCTGTCTCAGCCCCGGGGTGGCAAAGCGTTCAGGCGTCAGGAGCCTCACCCTGGGCTCACAGGGGGCTGTGACCAGCCTCTGTGTGTGTTCACGTCATTTTGTTGGGTGCTGGTTCTCAAGTGAGAAATTGAGGTTTCCTTTAAAATGTGTGGCCCTGTCGAGGGCTGGAGACGTGGCTTGTCCCAAGCCCAGCTGCAGGGAGCTCAGGTTTTAGGCTTAGAGAGGAGACTACGAAGCAAGACCTTGATTTGCAAACGTGCTCTCTGCTGTTCAGGAGGAACTTAAGAGCCCAGCAACGAGGCCTGAATTCGTTCTTCCTGTCAGCTGTATTTTGGAGCAAGAATTAAGCCAGAGTCTAGGCCTCAATGAGCGTCATCAGAGCAGGACTGTGTTCGGCGGCCTTCTCTCCCAGGCAGGAGCTTTTGAAGTTGGTGTGTTGTTCACTTGATTTGTTATTTTAATGATTTCTTACTACTAGTTAAATAGTAGTGGGCATGAGGAAACCAGGACTCCGGACTCGTTCCTGCAGCCACACTGCACTCACCTAATGCCTGTAACCAGCCGCCCGTGTGCAGACTGCGCGCTGAGAACACACAGCTCCGTGGGCCGCAGCACTCAGCACAAAATTCACAATTGGTCTGCACGTGCTTTTAAGTACAAGCAGTTGTTTATATTTTGTTACAAGCATATGACTATTCTGATGTTTAGCGAAACCACAAAACTAAGCCCTATGGAACAAAATACAAAACACCGGAGGTATGATTTGAGAAGAAAGCACGAAACCAGCTCTGTCCCCACGTGAAAAAGCAGAGAGGAGCTCAGGTCTCACAGACATGGGGAGGCGTGGACAGGAGTCTGTCTTGGCACTTTGTCCATTTGGCTGTGAATCGCCAGACCTACTCTGTGCTTTTCCTTAGGTTCTGTAATGCCTGGCCCATGAAAGAGTCACCTTTTCAGCATTCACGTATACTGCTGGGCTATGGAGAACAGCAATTTGCGTGTTGTACACAATTGTTTTCCCACCTTTCCACACTTTAAGCCCCTCCATCGAGTTGGGTGGCGGGTGTCACCACAGAAGCTCTCAGTACAACTAGACGGGGGTGTGTGGACGCGCTCTGAGTGGCGATGATAGCACCTGGGGGTCTGAAATTGCTTTTCTGCTTCCAGCTCCGATCAAAGGCCTGTCGTCCCGTCGTCCAGGTCCAGGTTTGCCTTCTCCGTGTCTGTGCTGGACCTCGACCTCAAGCCCTACGAGAGTATCCCTCATCAGTACAAACTGGACAGCAAGATAGTCAACTACTACTCCAAGGCTGTGCGCACCGCCGACGCCACCAGGGTGCCCACCAGGTTCAAGGAAAGCGAAGACTGCACACTGGTTCTCCATAAGGTCTAGTGTTTCCCTGTGGTGTCTTTGAAACTTGAACATGGAATGTGAAGGGTGAAAGATAGAGCTGTTTTCTCTTGTGTTGGGTGAATTTTGCTGTGAATGTTTTTGCTTTTTAACCACTGTTCAGGTGGGACTATTTCTGGGAGACATGGAATGGAAGAGCACTAGGAACATCTCCCGGGACAAGGAATGTCACGTGAGCCCTGTGGGGGGCTGTCCCTGGAGGCCACGCTGGGCAGCCCTCCCTCCTGCCCAGGGCTCCTGTCCACTCTCTAAAGCAACAGCCTTATCGTAAGACCCGAGAGTTGGATCTCCTCCCACCAGGCTCCCAGCATAGAAAACTTGAATCGTCACGTACATGTTAGTTTGGACTTTTAAGAAAACATGGATACTACTGGAACTTTCCCGGCTGAGTTACTTGGTCACTTTTTTAATGAAGCCACACGTCAGCACAGGTTCGGTGGTTCCCTGCTGCAGAGCGATGGGTGTTGGTGAAGATGTCGCTTCTGAGCAGTGTGACTCGGGTCCCTCGAGAGGTGCCAGGCCCCCCACTCTGCACAGGCCCAGCAGGGATGGCTGGACTCAGGTCAGGGGTGACACCACTCATTTGAGCGTTGACTTCCATTCTTTTGTTCTGTTTTTTGCTGAATGACTTTATTTCTAACTTTAGGGGAGACCAGGCGTTCTTTCCCCCCTGAAACTGCTGCTGTGGAAGCTGGAAGCGGCTGCGACACTGAGCGGCTACGCTCAGGGCGGGTATCACGGCTGCTGTGTTCCTTCCAGCTCTGTGTTCCTGGCATTTTGGGGTGTTTGGGGAACCTCAGCCAGTTCTGTGAGAGCCAGACTTTTCCCGCCTCCCTGTGCCTGTTCCTCCCCTGGTCTTACTGAGATGTGTGGTGTTTGCAGCCTCGAGTGGTGCTGGGCCACCTCCCTGCCGGCTGCCCAAGGCCTTGTTTCTGCACAACTCCTGGCTGGCGCCGCAGGGTCACCAAAGGTGTGCCTGGCTGCTATGAAAACTGCTGGGGATCTTGGCTTCGGTTTTTTTATTCTATGGTAGGTTGTACAGATTGGTTATTTATATCATCATTTTGAAGGACTAATGAAGGCTTATTGTAACATATTATAATATTAGTGAAACCATGGAATTATATGAAAATGTTACATGAAAAATGAAACTATTTTGCTGATTGTACATTTTTGTGGGGAATTTTGCGATAACTTGAGAATTACACTTGTTTGAATCAAGTCAGCTCGTCTAAAATTTATTCTTCAATTGTGTCCTAACATTTACTTCTTACGTCTATACTCGGAGGGTCAGGTAGCTACTGAAATGACACACGCCTCGTCTCTGTGAGAGTGTTGGGACCTGGGGGCTTTGGAGGCTCCACTTGCAAGGACATGCGTGGAGCTGCGTTCCCACGGGCAGGTCACAGGCTGGAGCGTGGGGAGGGAAGTGTTGGTTTGGCTGGAGGATGTTTCATGTGGCTGGTCTGGGGTGGGGGTAGGGTGGGTAGGACCCGGTCAGGCCCGGCACTGAAATGCGCAAAGGCCCCCGGGTCCCTGTGCACAGAGCTCTGGTACCCTGGCCGCTCAAGGAGGTGGGCTGGGCGGCCCCCGGGCTGTCCTGGCTGGACAGTCTGAAACTTGGGGGGAAAGGAGCTAGCTGGGCACCCCTGCCAGGCAGTCTGGGTACCACCTTTTGCTGTACTCACCCCACCACAGCCTCTCACCAGCCGGTGGTATTCGTTCCACTGATGCCGTGTTGTCAGCAGTTGTAACATTTCCAGTGGGTGACTGAAGTCGGTCAGCGGTGAGGACTAAGCCCTGTGCAGGGGCCAGGGTCCGAGGCCCCGTGCAATGGGCACTAGTCTGCACTCTCACTGCCTTTTCTAAGCTCCTGTTTCACTTTTTGTACCACCACGAAGGGTGAACAGCAGAGGATATGCTGAGAGGTGCTGTGAATGCCTCCAAGTGCTGCTTTCCAGTGGTTTCTGCTGGCGGTGGGGTTGGGGCACGTCTCCTGGGGGTCTGAGGAGTGTCCATGAAATGAGGCTCCAGGAGCCCCAGGTGGTGGGCGGCTGCCTCCGCCCTCAGACTGGGAGTTGGGTGGGGCTGGGGGCACAGCTCTCGAGTCCAAAGACACACACCCACTCCTGGACTTTCTCAAATACTAACTTTTTAAAAAAATACACTCCACATCACTTGTTTGGCATTTTGCATTTAAATAGCTGTATTTATTTTTCATGTCCCAACAGTTTAGTTATAATTTGGCAACTGCACAGACAACATGTTCTAAAGGTGTGTCTTCTAAGCAGGAGACAGCAAGCATTGCCAGTCAGTGCGCGGCTCACTGTGGGGACTGGCCGCCGTGCTCCATGCAGAGCACGCTCAGCAGGCTCTCCAGAGCGGCCTCAATGCCCAGCACGCTCAGCAGGGCTCGGAAGCCGACAGCAGCAGTTTCTACAACTCCCTTCTTGTCCAGCTCCAGGGCTGTAAAGAAAACAAACTGGCTAAGAGACGTCCCTGAGACCCCTCTGTCCTCCCTGACTGGCCGCCCTGAAGGGACTGTGTGGGGATCGGGAGTGAAGCACTCACTCACCTGTGAGCCAAAGGCAGACAGGCCACCCCCGTGCATCCGGGCAGGAGGGTCTTGGGGCCGTAATGCCCCACATGTGCTTTTTGAGTGATCAGTGATAAAAACAATTTAAAACCTGATATAAAATGCACAATAATGAGATTTCAACTTCTGATTCTTGCCATGTAAGACCAGATAACACAAGTAGGCGTGTCTGTCGGGCACGTTATCACCAGAACACCTATGGGCCCCGCCTACCTTGACGTGGCACTTTGGTGAGAAGATCCAGCTTCGGCACAACCTTCCCTTCTTCATCTGTCTGTATCCTCCACACGATCACTAGTTCAAACCTGAAAGGTACGATCCATGACTAAGTGCCTTAGACACCTGGTGGAGAGAGTAAACTGCGGTGGGAGGACACGGCCTGCTCCTGAAGGCATCACCCATGGATGAGGACGAGTGGCCCATTAGATATCACAAACAAACAGGAAAATAGAAACGAAGACGACAGGAGATACTGTCTTGTACCCACGAGCGTCAGTGTGACGGCACACGTGAAGTACAGACGTAGAGCAACAGGAACTTAAAATGATACCAATTGATAAACTACTTTGAAAAGAACTCGGCAGTGACAGCTGAATGTACCCTGAATGTGATTCAGGGACTGCATTTCTAGGTATGTGTCCCGTGTGCTGTACATACTGTGCCCCGTGTGCTGCAGACACGAACAGGAAGGGTAGAAACAGTAGGACAAGACAAGTAACCCAAGTGCTCATGCCCTGAAAAACGCAGAAACACACACATTCACCAAGCAGAGTCTAAGCACTGAAAATGAATGCACCAGAGGGGACGTGTGCACACTGATTTATTAGGAAAAGCTAAGCCCCAGAAGCCTACGTAACTATGGCACCATCTTCTGGCGCTCGTGTGCCGTCACCACGCCCACCACACCAGGTACTCTTTCCACATGCAGGCGGCTGAAAGGCCCAGACCAGCGCTCGCTGTCTCTAAACTTCTCTGAAATAAGTTGATCAGAACGCTCCACCTCTTCCTGGACTCCCTCTCTGGTCCCCAAAGGACCCCTGCAGTGAGACCAGCAATGGCTGTGCAGACATTTACTGTCCCGACATTCCCCTGCTCCCTCCCTCAGCGAGGCCCCCCTCCTGCTTTCCTGCCATTGGCTGCTATCTGTTATTACTCCATAGACATTTCTTAAGATGTCACTTAGGTAGTTTACATTTGTCCTCTATTCATAATCCCCATTTTTTTTTTTTTTTTTTAAAAGGAGGGCGCAGCTCAGCTCCAAGTCCAGTTGCCAGTTGCAGGGGGCTCAGCCCACCATCCCTTGCGAGACCCGAGGAATTGAACTGGCAACCTTGTTGTTGAGAGCCCACTGGCCCATGTGGGAATCGAACCAGCAGCCTTCGGAGTTAGGAGCATGGAGCTCTAACTGCCTGAGCCATCGGGCCGGCCCCATAATCCCCATTTTTAACAGGAAACAACGCTCTGATTGCTGCGGAGGGACTTGGCTGGCAGGGACCGCCCCGGGGCCCACAGGGCACCTGCACTCACCCGGGCTGGCTGGTGCTCTGGACACGCATGTAGCTGGCAGAGGCCCCCTCCGGGAGGCGCACAGCCTCTGGGTACTTCTCCTGTGGGGAGAAAAAATGGTCCCAGAGGAAGTGACTGAGAAGAAGTGAACCTTCCTGCTGTGTCTCCACATTCCTGGAAGTCTCAGTGTCGACGTGCCAGTCACTTGTCCAGCACATGGCATTGTGGCGCCCCGGCCATGGCCATCCACACTCGTGTGCTCACTGGCGCTGCCATTCTAGAGCTTTCCATGGCCACATGGTCTCCAGGCTGCCGCACTGCCAACTCCCCAGTGTCGGCCTGTTACACAACAACTTCCTTCTGATGTCACCAGCTTATCCACCCAAGTCCTGAAGCTCAGGCCCATCCTGCCTCCTCGGTCCCCTCCAACCTGAGGCCGCCCCTGGTCTGTCCTTGAGGCCAGTCGTGCGGTGGAGTGTCCCTGTGACCAGAGTCCAACTGACTCACAAAGGTGAGGCCCAGATGGCTGAGGTGATGCTCTCTGCCGGTTTCTCGCTGTGAAGCAGCTGCTTTTCTCGAGAGCTTTAGCAATTAGCCTGAAGTCCTTCAGACTGAGTCCTGTGGGCTGGCCCCCCACAGCGACGGCCCTGGCGCATCCATCCTCATCCTGGCCACCGCACGGGCCTGGCCTGCATGCCGCGAACGGAGGGCAGACGGCGCCCACTCTCCTGTCAAACTGTCCGTCTCCCCCGCTGATCTGGGTAATGAGTTTGAGGAAAGGCAGCTTCATGATGAGCTCCTGCCCCATTTTAGAGTCAAAAGCATTCTGTCTGAAACAGAGAAATGAAGTGGAATTTCACAAATTTCTAGGCAGGGCTAGTTTTCCCCATGTAGGATAATCATTCTGGAAATGTCTGCCGCTTGCTACCATTCACAGCGGGGCCAAGGAATCTTTAGGATGTCAGAACTGACACCTGCGTTTAGACGTGGCCTTCAGGTCATTAGAAGAACAACAAAGCCTTGCGGGAATCTGAACAGAACGTTCACAGTGGGTAGAGGAACGAGCGACCCCATCTTATTGGTTGTTGGAAAAATGTCAGTCGGTTCTTGTGAGAACAGATCGCAGGGCTGGGTGACAGGACAGACACCATTAAACTAAGATCCAGAGTGAGATTGCAAGTTCCTAGGATCAGTTTTTGAGACATATTTCTTTCCTTGTTGTCACAGCCCTGATGCAGAAACAGCACGTAGGCTGATGCTGAACTCAGACTCAGGCCCACGTGTTCCAAACCCAAACCCAAACCCAAACGTAGCCACTGGCCACTCCAGGCCCCATAGGACAGTGAGGTGCTGCTTCATCTGAGAAATGCTCCCTCGAGAAGCCAGTCAGAGAATCTCCCAAGATGGGACCCAGGGCAGAGCCTGCGGGCGTCAGAGGATGGGCCTCCCTGAGGCCACAGGCTTCCATTTGGTGGAGTGAACTCAGCTCTGTCAAATGAGGATTCGTGGGGACAAAATGGGTCATAGCTTTCAAAGGGTTAACCCACATATCAGTGAGCCTGTTCCCAGCACAAGAGTCCAGTGCTCTCAGACCCCTGTGTGAAAGATGCCGACGGAGCAAGAACGCGTCCAAACCCCAAGCTGTTCCGGCCAAATGCTGGGGGGGTGGGGGGATGGGGGGGTGGGCTGGCTTAAGCTTACAGACGACGTCTCATTTCACTGCAACAGTTTTTATTTGAAAATATATACCTTAGGGTTTCAAATGGCAAGTGCTGGCTGATTTTTAAACCTCAAGCTTTTCTATATTAGTGACAACTGTGTAAGGAATATAGAGAAGACTCAGGAATGCAGCAGTGTGTGGTCTGGGCCTGCTCCAGCGTGAGGCCCGAGGGGACACCAAGGCTGCAGGCTCAGCCTCCAAGTGGCCCTCACAGACTCTCCAGGCCTGTGAGCTACAGGAGGACTTACAGATTGGAAGCTTCCACTAAAAAATAAACTGTACTCCGTTCAGGTTTTCTTTTAAAAAACAAACACCAAAAGTAGAAATGCTGACATTAGGAACAGGTCAAGGCATTCAGTGTGTTTCTAGAGAGCTTTGAAGGGATGTAGGAAACTTTCCTTTTACACAAATTAACAACATTGCCCCGTTTGTTCAGTTTCATTCACTTCCCTGCTGACCTCATATATGTTCAGAGCACAACACAGACAGGAAGAAAGCTGATGAGCACCCTAGGGAGACAACGTAAAGAGCAGAGCCTAGCCACGGTCACTGCTTAGAAATACAGAGTGGTAATAAATTCCTTTAGCTTATTTTTTTCTGGAAAGCTCTTTATCTCTCCATCAACTTTAAATGATAGCCTTGCTGGATAAAGCAATCTGTGGTACATTTATACAATGGAGTATTATGCAGCCATAAGGAAGAAAGAAATCTTACCATTTGCAACAACATGGATGGATCTAGAGAACATTATGTTAAGTGAAATAAGTCAGACAGAGAAAGATAAGTTCCATATGATCTCACTTATTTGCGGATTCTAAAGAAAAGAATAAGTGAATGAACTAATCAGAAACTGTTTGGGAGACAATGAGGAAAAACTGAGGGTTGCTAGATGGGCGGGGGGAGTGGGGGGTGGGGGGGAAGGTGAGGGGATTGGAGGGCAGTCGGTGACCACAGGATGGCCACGGGGTTTGAAAATTAATCTGGGGAACGTAATTTGGTGGTTACCAGAGCGTAAGGGGGTTGGGGGGTGGGGGATGAGGGTGAGGGGGATCAAATGTACGGTGATGGAAGGGGAGCTGACTCTGGGTGGTGAACACACAGTGTGATTTATGGATGATGTGATTCAGAATTGCACAACTGAAATCTATGTAATTCTACTAACAATTGTCACCCCAATAAATAAAAAAGAATAAAAAAAAAAAAAAAAAAAAAAAAAAAAAAGAAATACAGAGTGGGTGTCATCAACGGAAGGGAACGGGTGGCTTGGAGAGAGAAGATAGAAAGTTGTGAAAAATGATACAACTCTAAATGCGAAACGGGCTTGTGCATAAGATTAGCATATTTCAACAGCCACTGAAAGTTTTACGTTACTGTATTAGACAGCAGAATCACCAAGAAAGGGTTAGGATGGATGTCACTGCTAAGGAGATCTGGCCAATATGGTTTAGAATACTTTCCATGAAAAAGCTGCCCCCAAAAAAGGTTAGTTGTAAAATTATCAGCCTGATCTGAAAAGCACCTTTTATATTTCACATTCTGCCCCCAATAAACCAAGGCCCATGTCTGGGACCTAAAGGAAGTGAACAGGAGGGAGGCCTGTGCATTCGCCATGTCTGGGAAGCCAGGGTGCAGTCTGTGACACGGGCTCTGCACAGGCGGCCCGGCTTCCCCAGGCAGCTTGTCGTGAGCGGCGACTTCACGGCTGTTTATTCAGCTGCCTGCCATATGGCTGGGGTTTGCACGCAGGACTCCCTGGTGTTTATTAACAGGAAAATGGTGGCAGGAGAATGTTGGCAATTCAATATCCAGCCCCAGTAGTATGTATGCCTGAGACTCACTGCTGTTGGAATGGCTGCTGGATGCTGGTCCCAACAGAATACATTTTTAAACAGAGCTTTAGAGCAAACCAGCCTCGTGTGCATTATCAATTGTACCAGCCCAAATGGGAAACCTTGAATCCTGAGTATAAATGTACCCTGGAGTATCCAAAAGTAATTGCGGTTTTTGCAATTATTTTTAATCTTTCAAACCACAATTACTTTTGTACCAACCTAATAATTCTACTTGACTTTAGTATTTTCCCAAAGATTCAGTGATTTTGTTTTTTGAAAATTGGGATATAATTCACATAACAAAATTCACTCCTTTAAAGTGTATAATTCAGTGGGTTTCAGTGTATTCATAAGGTTATATAATTTCCAACCCCTTTCTAAACCCAGGCATTTTCATCACCCTGTAAAGAAACTCTGTACCCTTCAGCCACCGCCCCTGAGCCCCTCAGCACGCCCTCCTCCCCACCCAGCCATAAACAACCACGGATCTACTTCTGTCTCGACAGACCTCCCTGTTCTAGGCATTTCATAAATATGGAATCAGTCATACAATGTGGCCTTGGTGACTGGCCTCTCCAAGTGTGTTTTCAGGGCTCACCCGTGTGTCAGCACTTCACGCCCCTGCTGAACACTTCCCATCCCACTGCGTGGGCATGCTGATATGTTTGTCTGTTCATCGGCCGGGCGGCACTCAGGTGGTCTCTACTTTGTGGCTGTCGGGAATAACACTGCGATGAACATTTGTATACAGGTTTTCATGTGGACAGGTTTCCATTTCTCTTGGTTATCTACCTAGGAGTGGAACTGCTGGTCATCTAACTCTACGTAACCACTTGAGGAACTGCCAAACTGCCCTAATTCCTTCCGTAGTGTTAGAGGATTCTGATTTCTCCACATCCTGGCCAACACCTGTTATTTTCCTTTTTTTTTTTTTTTTTTTTTTTTTAAAATTCTAGCCATCCTAGTAGGTGTGAGGCAGTATCTCATTGTGGTTTTGATTTGCATTTTCCTGATGGCCAGTGATGTTGCACACCGTTACATGCAGACAAATGTTGACCATTTGTACACGTTTGGAGAAATGTTTGTTCAGATCCTTTGCCTATTTTTTAACTAAGTTATTTCCCTGTTTATTATTGAGTTGTAATAGTTCTTTATATAGTCTAGATACAAATCACTCGTCAGATACAGGGTTTTCTAAAATGCTCTTCCATTCTGTGGACTGTCTTTTTACTTCCTTAATGGTGTCACTTGTATAAAGTTTTTAATTTTGATGAAGACCAATTTATCTATTTTTGTTCTTTTTTCACTTGTGCTTTTGGAATCACAGGTAAAAAATGCAATCCAAAGTCACAGATTTACACCTATTTTCTTCTAAGAGTTTTGTATTTTTAGGTTTTAAAATTGGGTCTTTGATCCATTTTGAATTAATTTTTGTATATGGCATGAGGTAGAGGTCCAACTTCATTCTTTTGCCTGTAAATATCCAATTGTTCAAGCACCCGCTGTTGAAAACATTGTTCCTTCCCCATTTATCTTGGCTCCAGTCACATTGTAATAACATTTTGTATCTTGAAGACAGCCTGGTCAAGAGATATGTGAGATCAGTGAGCTCAACTGTGGGACAAAAACTCATCCCAGACTTCTCAACAAATGGTGCTGGGGACAATTTACTTAAGATGGATCATAAATATAAATGTAAGAGCTAAAATTATAAAAGTTCTGAAGGAAAACATAGCAGAAAAATCTTTGTAATTCTGGATTAGCCAAAGATCTTTCAGATACAAAACAAACAGCAGGATCCATAAAAGAAAAATAAACTGGGTAATTGAAAAATTCATTTTCTCATAATTAGAAACTACTGCTTTTCTCTTTTTGAACAAGGAGAGTTTAATATAAAGTTTTTTGAGCCCTCAGCTAAACAAGCTGCGGAGGGTCAGCAGTATTTTACATACAGATTTAAATACTTTGATGCTTTAGAAATTTCAAGTTGTCTTGTGCTTTTTTTTTTTTTTTACAATATTTATATAAGAGTAGTACTGTAAAGCTAAAGTCATATTTCTATTATGATATTTTTTCTAAGGTTTTTATTAAAATGTAGCTAACTTACATTATATTAGTGTCAGGTATACACAATAGGTATTCAACATTTATATACCTAAGGAAGTGATCACCATGATAAGTTCAGCAACCATCTGACACTGTACCACGGTGTCACAATATTATTGACTCTATTCCCCATGCTGTATATTACATCCCCATGACTTAACTTGTTCTATACATGGAAATTTGGACCTCTTATTCTCCTTCACTCCCCCGACCCATTGTTAAAACTTTTCTGTTATAGTTGACCTTCAATATTATTTTATATTAATTTTAGATGTACAGCATAGTGGTTAGAAATCTATATAATTTAAGCAGTGATCCCTCTGACTAGTCTAGTACCCACTTGGCACTATACATACTTATTACCATACTATTGACTATATTCCATATATTTTATGTTACATCCTCATGACTATTTTGAAACTACCAATTTGTACTTCTTAATCCCTTCCCCCTTTTCACCCATTCCCACCCCCTCCCATTTGGCAACCATCAAAATGTTCTCTGTATCTATGAGATTGTTTCTGTTTTGTTTGTTTATTTTGTTCTTCAGATCCCACATATAAGCGAAATCTCATTGCATCTGTCTCTGTCTGACACACTCCACTCAGCACAATACCCTTCACGTCCATCCATGCCACTGCAGATGGCAGAACCCCTCCCTTCCCTGGCCGAGCAGTATTCCATTGTATATGTACCATCTCCTCTTTATCCCTTCATCCATCAAAACACACCCAGGCTGCCTCCACCTCTTGGCCATTATAAACAATGCTGCAATGAGCATATTGATGCACATGTCCCCTCGAAGTAGCATTTTGGGTTTTTTCGGATAAATACCCAGAAGTGGGATGACCAGGTCCTTCGTTGTCGCGTTATAGACTTTGTTTTAAAGTCTATTTTGTCTGGTATAAGTATTACTACCCCAGCTTTTTAGTTTGTTTCCATTTTCATGAAACATCTTTTTCTATCCCTTTACTTTCAGTCTGTGTGTGTCTGTAGATCTGAAGTGAGTCTCTTGTAGGCAGCATACTTGAATGTTAGGGTTTTAGGTTTTTACCCATTCAGCTCACCCATCTTTTGGTTGCAGCATTAATCCATTTAACATTTAAAGTAATTGTTACTGACATTTTATTATTCATGTTTTTGAGGGTGTTTTTGTTTTTGTTTTTTTGCCTTCAAGAAGTCCCTCTAAGATTCTTTGTAATACTAGTTTGGTGGTGATGAACTCCTTTAGCTTTTTCTTGTCCGGGAAGCTCTTTATCTGTCCTTCAATTCTAAACCATAGATTTGCTGGGTAGAGTAATATTGGTTGTTATTCAACCAATTTTGAATAAATAAATTTTGAATAAAAAGTCCTTGCTTTTTACTTGGAATATTTCATGCCAATCCCTTCTGGCCATACATAACTATGTATGTTGAGATGTCAGCTGCCAGTCTTATGGGAGCTCTTATGTAGGTAACTGCTTTTCTTGTGCTGCTTTTAAGATCCTCTCTTTGTCTTTAACCTTTGCCGTTTTAATTATGATGTGTCTTGGTGTTGGCCTCTTTGGGTTCATCTTGTTTGGGACTCTCTGCACTTCCTGGGCTTATATATCTATTTCCTTCACCAGGTTAGGGAAGTTTTCAGTCATTATTTCTTCAATTCCTTGCTGTCTCTCTTCTCCTTCTGGTACCCCCATAATGTGAATATTGTTAATGCTTAATGTTGTCCTGGAGGCCCCTTAAATTGTCCTCATTTTTGTGGATTCTTTTTTCTTTTTAATGTTCTGGTTGGGTGTTTTCTGCTACCTTACCTTCTAAATCGCTGATTCGATCTTCTGCTTCATCTAGTCTGGTGATTCCTTCTAGTGTATTCTTCATTTCTGTTTTTGTATTCTTTATTTCTGACTGGTACTTGTTTATGTTTTCTATCTCCATTTTTTTGTTTCCTATCTCTTTGTTGAAGTTCTCCCTGAGATCACCGAGCATCCTTATAACCAGTGTTTGCACTCTGCGTCTAGTAGATTGCTTTTCTCCATTCTGTTTAGTTCTTTTTTTGGGAGCTTTGTTATTTGGGACTTGTTTCTTTGTCTCCCCATTTTGGCTGCCTCCCTGTGTTTGTTTCTATGTATTAGGCAGGGCTGCTATGCCTTCTGGTCTTAGTAGAGTGGCCTTAGGTAGGTGTCCTGTGGGGTCCAGTGGTGCAGCCTTCCTGGTCACCAGAGCCGTGCACTCCAGGTGTGTCCTTGGTGTGGGTTGTGTGTGCCCTCCTCTTATAATTGAGCCTTGGTTCCTGTTTGCACATCAATGGGAGGGATTGACCCTCAGGCTGATTGGTTGTGAGGACTGGCTGTGATTACAGTGGAGGAGCTATTGTGCAGCGTCTGACCCTAAGGAGCAGGGTTCACTTTAGCAGGCCTCTGGTGCACACCCAAAGTCTACCCTTTGGGTGTGTCGTTCTTGTTAGGTGGTAAGGTGATGTTCGGCTTGGTCCGAAGCTGGCCACTGCAGGCCAAGTTCAACGGCAGCCTGTGCCCTGCTCTGGGCCACCTGGTCGTAGCCACAAAGCAATCTGCAGATGGCTGCTGCCAGCATTGTGGAGGAAGTGCCCAACGTGGGGCAGGAGGCCAGGAAGGCCCAGGGAGGAAGGAGTGCAGTGAACTTGTGGCTCCATCAGGGATGCTGGGACAAGGGTGTTAGTGAGGTACGGGGCCTTGTGAGGCTTCGGGTGGGTGAAAAGAACCAAGGTGAGGAGTGGGACTCAGGTACAGGCAGTTCCTCAGGAGGTCCTGTTGCCAAGAGAAGCAGGGAACCAGGAGCTGACAGTTGGCACTGGGTGTGTGCTGACTGGAATGACCAGGAGAGCAGGGAGGAGGAGGCCACTCTCAGATCATCACAGGGACAGGCTGGGTGGGCTGCAGCGGGGCAACAGAGACGGTCAGTTGTAGACTGAGATGCACGAAAGGGAGGCCGCCCCCGAGGCCCATTTAAATTAAACCTAAGTCAGCCCGCACTCAATGATGGGCAACACCTGATGCCAATCACAGTTCTCCAACTCACCAAAGAAAACAGGACCTGCTGGCCAGCCCTGTCCTGTGTCTGCGTGGGCCTCCTTAATGTTCTAGAACACTCCCTCTTGGTTAGAGTGATCCCTGCTTGTCAGGCACGGGACTCCCACAATCCATGCACTGTCTCCGTTGAATAAAGGACATCAAACTCAAGACTAAATCGTACTGTCATTGAGTCAGCACCTGGCTTCCAAGAAGTAGGTGCAGGAAGAGGGGAAAAGTGCCCACAGCAGCTTGAGGCAGCGGCCCAGGTGGGGGTCCACATTGCACAGACTAATGATTTCCTGGGTTCCGGGAAGGATACGTGTGCATCTCAGAGGGCGGGCTGTCGACCAAGGCACCCCAAATTCTGTGACAAGTGTTCCAGTCCTTCCCAGTGTCAGGCCTACAAACATTTATGACATCCACAATAGGAAGAACAGTGATCTGCTCTCATTTTGAAAAAGAAACTGACACGTTAAGTGGCTCCTCTGTGCCAGACGTGGGTGCAGTTTCTTTCCACCATTTTATGTCCGTCTGATCACCATGATAATTATGCTCTTACGTATAGTGCCAAGGGCTCCAGGCCTGTGGCCACTCTGCCTGGGTGGGACTTGTCACCTCCCTGCAGGCTCACCCATGACCATGAAACTCACTCAGTGGTCATTTCTTCAAATAGGGCCATCCTCCTGCTTTACCCAAACCAGAGCATCCCAAGCAGAAAATGCCCCTCCGGAATCCCCAGCGCCCTCCTGCCCTCCACAGCCCCTCTCCCTCGTCTGCCCCACCCTAGGTCTCGGCAGGTTGCAGAGTGCAGGCCTCTCAGGCTGTGGACAGGCCTGTACGCTTCTGACATCTCCCGATGTCATGTTGGGAGTGTAATGGAAGTGCTGCTGGGCCGGTGCCCAAAGTCACCCTTTTCCCTCTGTAACTGCTGTTTTCTGGGCATATCCTGACACCAGATCACTGCCTGGCTCCTCGTTGGACATCCGCTTACTACATGAAGGCTGCCAAAGGGTGACTGACTGTCTCCCTCACTCCTTCCACATCAACTGGTCACTTTCCACCTGAAGAATGAGTTCTCCTTCTCCCCTATTTATTTTAGATCGGCACTGACTCATACATTACTAATTTACTCAGCGGGAATCAGTGTTTCTCCAAGGACCCAAGGGCATTTAGAAACCAAGACCTGGGATCATGTCTCCCGGGGCTGCAGGCTTTAGGACCCCTCCTGGGAAAGAGCTCGGAATGACAGGGGGTGTGACACACACTCCAGCTCACACACCCCAGCCCCTCCACATCCTCCTGTGTGCATGTATTAGGAAACCCAGCGTGAGGTCACCCCAACACCTGAGTCACCCCCCAGGGTCCTCCAGCTTTCCTCCTGCCCTCCCCATCCTCAGTGCATGTACTGGGTCAGCCAGTCCACGATCTCCCAGAAGTCCCCCGCCCTGGGCACACTGGCACCTTAGACAGGGAGGAGAAGGAGGGGGCAGGAAAGCACATTACCTGTTAACAATGTCCCACGCGTACAACCATGTACAACACCGCAGACATCCACCTAGCACTTCCTGAGAGAGTGTTCCGGGCAAGTGCCGGCCCGGGGCTCTGTCCCCTTGGTCAGAGAAAGGGCTGGAGCTGTGAGGAGGGGTCTCAGACCATGACAAACTATCGCAGGGAATGGATGACTACTCTAGGGCAGTTCTAGAGGGCAAACCCTTCTCATCACAACTGTCTGGACTAACAGAACCGGCAGGCTACAGCATTCGACGACCCATTAGGAAACTTCCTGATTAGCACAACAACCAGAAAGACGGAAGCTTCTCATTTTAACAAAGTGCACTCAGGACACACCATCCAAGTGAAATTTTAACAAAAACCCCCAAGCTACAAGACTGGATAAAAGGAGCCCTACTTTTAAATATTTTGATGACATAGAGGATGGAAAGACTGCATTTCCAAGTCTAATGGTCCAGTTTTTCTAGACTATTTATGTGGTTTAAGTAAACATCCCATGAGGTAAGATGAAGTGCTATGTTGCCGAACTGCCTCTTGTAAACCACACTGCCCCAACTTTCCTGGACGTGTTCCTAGGGATGAGACACAGACCCAGCTCCACACATGTCTGTACACGAGAGGCTCTAGTTGGTAAAAATAAGCAGCACAGTAGCTTGCCAGGATGGGGGGCAGAGACCAGACCCATATGTGGGCTAACGCAGTGTCCCTGACTTCTGTTAGATACAGGCCCCTGGGGGCCCTGCACCACCGGAATCACCCAGGAAATAACTGGGAAATGCTCTGTATCTTTTCTAGGGTATTAATGGTTCAGAGAGAGGTAAAAATGTGTCCTAAATGTTGCTGCTAAAACAACCAGAACACCTCTATTCCGAGCCTACGGTGGCTCATAAACCCGAGAAAGGCAGAATGTCACTGCAGTACTGACTGCGGGTCACACACACCTCTGGGCCTGACTCGTGGTCGTTTTCTGGTACCAGCATCTCTGGAGCCCCCAGGGGCATGTCCAGCCCAGTGTGTGACCTGCTTGTGGTGCCGTCTACATCCCTAGGCGGCTCCAGAACAGACCAGCCACCTTTCTCCATCCCCCTTTAATCTCCTTTTCTTGTTTTGTGAGGTATGGGAAGAACCAGAGGATCTCAGGGACCAACTTTATTGGAAATACAAGGACTGACAATTAAGTTTGTGAACTTGTTGCAACAATGTTGCTAACCTTTTTTAATATCAGAGGGATTATTCATTATGAATTTGTACCAACTGGACAAACAGTTAACCGAGTTTACTATTTGGAAGTGCTGAAAAGGCTGCCTGAAAAACTTAGACCACCTGAACTTTTCACCAAGTCATGGCTCTTGCATCACGACAATGCACCAGCTCACACGGCACTGTCTGTGAGGGAGTTTTTAGCCAGGAAACAAATGACTGTATTGGAACACCCTCCCTACTCACCTGATCTGGCCCCCAGTGACTTCTTTCTTTACCCGAATATAAAGGAAATACTGAAAGGAAGACATTTTGATGACATTCAGGACATCAAGGGTAATACGTCGACAGCTCTGATGGCCATTCCAGAAAAAGAGTTCCAAAATTGCTTTGAAGGCTGGACTAGGCGCTGGCATCAGTGCATAGCTTCCCAAGGGGAGAACTTCAAAGGTGACCGTAGTGATATTCAGCGATGAGGTATGTAGCACTTTTTCTAGGATGAGTTCGCAAACTTAATTGTCAGACCTCGTATATTCCAATGGCCTTTCCAAAGCGAAGGCCTGGGGGCCTGACTAACAGACAGTTCCACGTGCATGGTCGCTGTGCACCAGGGGGAGACGTACCACAGATTCCACAGCACCGTGTCTGCACAGCTGGCCAGCTAAAATGGTTTTTACATTTGTGCATGGTCAACAGAAAAACTCCAAAGAACAGTGTGCCCTTTGAAATGACATGAAATTCAAACCTCAGTGTCCACAATGAAGTCTGGCTGGAAAGCAGGCACGCCCACCCCTGGGCACAGCCTATGACTGCTTCTGTGCTGCGGGACAGGGAGCTCGAGGACAAAGTGTGACTGTCTGGCTGTGCTGCGGAAGAAATCTGGAGACCAGGTCACCCAGGGGACACGTGTACCCGAGGTGGCCTGGTCGGTCCTGAGGGAACCCAAGGAGTGAAGGGAGCAGGGCCCGAGAGGTCTGGGGGGGCACCACACCACGTTTTTAATGGTGTTTCCTTTGGGGAGTGGCACTGCGAGGCAGAAGTATAGCAGATTATATATACACATATAGATTATATATAGATTATATATAGATTATGTATAGATTATACACACACACACACACACACACACACACACACACACACACACACACACACATATATAAATACCTCACCACCCAAGTCACACCTGGATGGCCTAGCGACCGTTTGACCTGGGGGCCTGTGGAGAGGGGGGCAGATGCAGCCCAGACGCGTCTGTCCTGTGTGGCCCTTGGAATAAACCAGGACACATGGTGGGGTTTTTCTGTTCAATAAGCCTCTCACCCCTTCTTGTTTTCCACGTTGCCCAGTTTCCTGCTTCGCCCCAAGATCGAAATGTACTTGCTCTTTCTTCGTTGGTCCTGTTTTCCACTCCTCAAATGCCTTCCTGTTTCCAGGACTCCCTTCAGTGCCCAGTCCAAGTGTCATTCCTGTGCTTCTGTGTTAGTTACCAGTGGTGCTCAGACCTCTAAGGAGAAAGCCCTGATTGCCACGGCTGCATTCATTTCTGCTTCCTTACTGTTTGCTACACTTTTTTCATATTTCCTTTTAATTGTATTAAGCTAGAAAAAATCCTTCTGCCTGTTACTTATTTTATAATTGCATGTTTAAATTGTATTTGTTTGTCTGTAATCTTTGGTAATAATAGTGATTTCTGTCCCAGGAGACGCAGCATGTCCCTAATTGGCCTGTCGCACAGGACGCTCTATCTTTTGACTTCAATCCAACTGAATCTATTCAACAGTGAGACCAATACTGCCTTTTTCGATGTCGAACAGCACACCACTCCCCCACAGAAAAGCAGGACGCAATCATCACTCTCCCCATCTAATTCTTCCACCCTGGCATAATTCCTCTTCCCCACGCCCAGACTGTCCACGAGGGTTTTCTCACAGGAGTCCCTCTACCTTTGCTGGAGAGATTACTGAAAGCAGCTCTGAGGAGCAAGGATGACAGCACTGGGCTGAGGGGACAAACCTTTTGCCCTCACTCACTCCACAGGGAGAGTGACAGCCCAGCCCAGACAGGCAGAAACCCTTGTGGCTCCCCAAACCCACAAGCACTCAGAGCTCCTCCTCAGCCAGTTTGGAAAAACCCCTTCCACAGCAAGCAGCACTTTTAGGAAATCATGCAGTTGCTGGTGGGACGATCACAGCATGAAACATGGCCATAAACACCTTGTCTAGGACATGGAGCTGAGAGGAGGAGAAGAGGGATGTGGGTATCCAGGAAAGGCAGAAAGTCTACAAATGCAAGTCTCCTGTACCTTCCCATCTGAGAATGAAAAGGCGTGAATTACTGGTAGGCAAGCAAATCCAGTCACATGGGCCCCTAAGAAACACATGCTCTGCCATCAATCTGAAGGCAAATGCATCCTTAATTAAATGCACCCAAATGTACACAGACAGTACCCACGACTTCAGGTGGGAACGTAAATCCTAGCAGTGGGTTTGTTTAAAAGAGTGGCGTTCGAAGCTAATTGGGTGGCAATTATATGCTTTGAAAAGTAGTTCTGTTTCCTCCTAGACTAATAATTACAAAGGTTTCTTTTAAAATAATCAGAAATGATAATTAAGAAGCTGAATACGCACACAGGTATAAACACAATAATCAGTGCTAGAAACTCTTTAGAGGTAAATTCACAACTTTCTCTTCAGACAGTTATTAAAATGTAATTATGCAAGCAAAATAATAAAATGCAAGCAGATAATGAAAGTAATATTCCAGATATTCACTGCCCATTTTATCATCACGTTCCTTCTTTGCTGAGCTAGGTTTCTGAGCTAGGTTCACACTGTGAGTTAGGTTTCTGCCCCATCCTCTGTCACTCTAGAAAGAACTCTAATGAAGAAAGAACTCTAATGAAGAAAGAACTCTAATGAAGAAAGAACTCTAATGAAGAAAGAACTCTAATGAAAACTCCAGGCACTTTGTTAAATGCTGAGTACCCGCTGTGAACAAAGTAACACAGATCATCAGAGAAATGCAAATAAAAGACACAATGGAATACAACAACACAACCAATGTGAGCAAGTGGGACCCTCACACCCTGCTGGAGAGAGTGTAAATGGGTACAGCTGCTCTGCAAAACTCTTTGGCAACACCTCCAGAAGCTGAATATATGTCTACCCTAAGAATCAGCGATTCCACCTAACATAAATATGTACACGTGTCACAAGACATGTACCCCCAGTACTATTTCCAATCAATTGCCACAACCTGGGAGGCCCAGGAACAGAGTGTCGGGTACATGCTGCGGCCCCTCCACATGACAGAAGGAAGCAGCAGCTCCTGCTCACGGAGATGGAACTGCCGGGCCCAGTGTGGAGCCACAGGCGCCGACCCCAGCCTGTCCTGTGAAGTTCCAGCGCAGGTGGGTGGGCCTGGCCCTGGCCCCGTGGGGAAACGACTTAAGAGGGCACAAGGGCTTTTGGGGCCCACTCGTGTTCTGCTTCATTGTCGCTCTGGTGGTTCTACAAATTCATTTTGTGAAAAATTATCAAACTGTATATTTATGTGTGCCCTTTTCTGTATGTATATATTTCAACAAAAAATTAAAACGCAAAAGATAGTATCCCTGAGTCCCTAAAGCATACGATCTAGCAGGAAAGACAATCAGTAAGTAAACACACAAACGCCACTGCCGGCCAGGGTACAGGCTGGTTCTTTTCCACCTGGAAGCCCGGGGCTGTCTCGATGAATTCGCTGTCTCTCTTTGGGTCTATTCCAGTTGTGTCATATCTGAGCGTCATATCTATGTCACAGCAGTGACCATAATGTATGAAATATTGTGTACAGATGCTCTAGGATTTGATACAAAGAACACAAAATCTACTTTGTTTTCCCTGACCTTCCTGGATTGCGACCGGCGATCTGCAGTCCTTTCCTGAGGTGGAGGAGGTCTCTGAGTTCCTATTTGGGGAGCAGACACTGTGCCTTTTCTTGGCTCATTTGTCAATAGGCAGTTTGTGGACCTTTTCCCCATGAAGGCCTTATCTGATGCATGATGGTTTTTTTACTACTTTTCTGTGTGCTCTGAATAATGTTTTCAGTGCATTCCCAACCTCCTGGTATTTCAATGTGTGTAAAGGCTTAAAGTTGTCTGAAAATATGGAGATTTTACTGTCGACTCCCTCTTGGCTCATTTACACCAAGTTCAATTACTTAACATTTCTCAATCCTGAAAATGTGATTGTGTACAAGTAGAATTAGTTGCACCACATTTGACATAATGGGAGAAAAGCTGTACCTTGTCAGCCCTTGTTACATGAAAATGTTAGTTGTAAAGATACTTGTTTGAATGCGAGTTTTCTACTTATCTTTTATAATCTTCTAATAGGACTTCAGCTAACCTGCAAGTTTAAATAATATTTGAAGAAACATACTATTGCCCAGAGGCTGAGGCTGACCACAAAGATGGAAAAGGACTGTACAGTTCTTAGCTTTATTTGGGAACAGAGAACTGCTGTTAAGTGCTAGAGGGAAGCATGGCCCCAGGACCCCAGGGGCTTGCACAACAACTGTCTGATGTGCATTACTCAGCCAGGCAACGGGAGGAAACGAAAACAGAGGGTGAGCGCCAACAAAGTCAGGCTGTCTGTTGTTTGAAAAAAAGACAAAACAGCCAAAGGACAAATTCCAATTTCCTAAAAGTCAAATTTCAGCCTTGGAGAAATACAAATTGCACACTGTTTTTAAAATCAAATAGCTGTAAGTACAGCGTTTACACATTTGTAAGAGAAAGAACGTTCTTTATTTACAAGTGCCATACGTACTGAATACAAACCAGATGTCTTTTACTGCCTCTTATAAAGCAAGAAAAAGCACAGAAAAGAAACTAGAGTTTGAAACAATCACACAGCAAGTAGCTAACAACTCACTATAGTAACTGAAAGCCCCGCCCACTGACACACTACTAGTGAATTTGCTCAAACAGGGCCCTCCCACAGCTTCCAAGAGCAAAAATATAATCAACCTTTTTCTTGGGGGGGGTCATACAGGGGGTGGTGGTAATCCTGTGCAGTTTGTGTGTATAAGACAGATACACTATTTTAAACACATTAAAATCATCATTATCGAAGACTGAATAAAAACTGAGAAAGAGTAAGGATATGTGGAACATATTTCAATTTAAATTACAACTAGATTTTTAAACTACGATAAGGTAGTTTAGAAAGGCATTCAGCAACAATTTAGAGTATCATAAAGAGCTTGAAATAAAATAGTTCAATGTAAAAAATAGATTTGCAGGATGCTTAGTTTGAAATCACTTCACACCCACTAGAACAGCTACAGTAAAAACGACCGACAATAACAAGTATTGGTGAGAATGTGGAAAAGGGGAACTCGCAGACACGGTTGCTAAGAATGTAAAATGGTACAGGCACTTTGTAAAAGTCTGGCAGTTCCTTTTCCTCTTCTCTTTTAAAATGTCATTTATAAATTCTGAAATGATGCATTCACATATGAAGAAGAATTATAATTGTTCCTTTAAATTTCTTAGTAACCTCATACACATTCTGTCGTCACTGGGCTCCGAATGGAGAGTGACTTTCCCGTCTCTCTTCCTGTAACCAGAACCTGTGCAAGGGTATCCGCACTGCTTCCTGGAGGCACAGCTGGAGGGACAAACCACGGAGGGCACCTGACAAGGTAACAGTCTTCTCTGTAAATGTAGCATGTCTTTCATTCTCTATTTCTGGAACTCTTATTAGATTATGTTGCACCACCTCATTCTACACTTCTCAACCTGAACTCATATATTTTCCATCTAATTATCTTTCTTCTGTTCTTTTGGGTGATTTCTTCAAACAAATCTAATTTTCTTTTTAGTGATATCTAACCTATTATTTGACTTATCCACTGGTTTTTAAATTTTTTAAATTCTAATGACATTTAAAAAGATTTGTTAGATGTGAATTTGGTTCTTTTTCAACTAGGCTTTTGTTTAAAAAAACCAAAAAAACAATGTCCTATATTTTTAACTACTAGGTTTCCATTTATTCAGTTATCATTTTGAGAGCTTTCAGCCTTTTACTTTGTAGTTTTTCGCAGATTGTTCATAACTTTCACTTAACAGAGGTTTTTGTTTTTGTTTTTGAATAAATGTATACATTTTTAATGTGCACTTGCTTCAGCGGGGTCATTTTGTTCTGTGACCTTTCTGTGAGTAGGTGTGAGAATGTCCCTCCAAGGCAGCTGTCAGGTGGCTTCTCCCAGAGCCAGCGGGAGGCCCTGTAGCTACAATTTATATTCCTTCCTGGACGTGGGCTCCTAAATAGACCACAGTAGGCAGGGTAAACTGCAACCCTGTTCTGGGCCAGGGATCTGGAGAAGTGGCTTTCTCCACGCTCCAAACTCGCTGCAGCTTCCTGGGTCTGGCTGGCAGTTATGCTCCTTCCCTTTCAATCCAACAGTAGAAGACTCTGAGGCTCCAAGCTCTGGAAGAGGGTACCCCACAGCTCCCTCTGATGCA
Source organism: Rhinolophus ferrumequinum (assembly GCF_004115265.2). Classification (NCBI taxonomy): domain Eukaryota; kingdom Metazoa; phylum Chordata; class Mammalia; order Chiroptera; family Rhinolophidae; genus Rhinolophus; species Rhinolophus ferrumequinum. The sequence goes on along the minus strand of NC_046295.1, from coordinate 609,272 downwards.
GTCAGGCCATCCTCCCATCTCAGTGGGCGGGAGCACTTCAGCTGCGGCCCAGGGCCCAGATCTGCTCTGAGACCCTGTAGGCTGCCCAGCACAGCTCCTGTTCTGGCCCAGATTTCGCTCTTTATTTATGGCTCTCAGGACATTTCTACTTCTTTCTCTTAAACTTATCTATGTACTTAAAACACGTAATATTTAATCTAGAATTTCTATGTGTTTCAAATGGTGGGGAAGGGTGGACATGGTTATCTCAGCCTGCCATATTTCTCTAAGTCTCCCCTTCTTTCTTTTTGGTAAGACATCACATTTTCATTTCTCTTTAATTATATAAGTAATTAACAGATACATTCTCACTACTAAAATTAAATGGTTAAAGCTAAACTGCCCTTTGACATAACCCCAATTCTTGTCTCCATCCCTCTCCCGCCGGTTACTGTCTTGCAGATAGATCTCTTCTCACATTACAGATCTCTGGAACCAGAGAAAATGGTGGAATTATGGCGGCCATGTGCTCCTGGTGGGAATGCATATGATGCAGTTGCTTTGGAGAAGCTGTTTCTTAACGTTAAACATACACTCACCATGTGACCCAGCAGTGCCACTTCTAAGTATTTACCCAAGTAAAATGGAAACTTATGTTCACACAAAAGTACTAAATTGTCTATAGCAGCTTTCTTATTCATCACCCAAATCTGGAAACAACTCAAATGTTCTTCTACTGGTGAGCTCCATCCATACCATGGACCCCACTACGGATTCACACACACCACGGGTGACTCAAATTCTGCTGAGTGAAAGATGTGACACTGAAAAGCCTATATACTGCATGAGAGTCTGGAAATGGCAAAATTAGAGGATCAAAAAAGAGACGAGTAGATGCCAGGGCTGAAGGTGGGGAGAAGGGCTGACTTACAAAGGGCATAATGGAATTTGTTGGGATGGTTGGAGTTTTGTATCTTGAGTGTGGTGGTGGTCACATGACAGTATGCATTTGTCAAAACTACTGTATAAAAGTTATATCTCAATTAAAATATGAGGACAATTAAATTCACAAACTCATCCTAGTAAAAGTGCTACATGCCTCATTGCTGAATATCACTATGGTCACCTTCGAAGCACTCCCCTTGGGAAGCTATGCACCCATGTCAGCACCTAGTCCACCCTTCAAAGCAGTTTTGGAACTTTTTTCTGGAATGGCCATCAGAGCTGTCGACGTATTATCCTTGATGTCCTGAATGTCATACAAATGTCTTCCTTTCAATACTTCCTTTATCTCTGGGTAAAGAAAGAAGTCATTGGGGGCCAGATCAGGTGAGTAGGGAGGGTGTTCCAATACAGTTATTTGTTTACTGGCTAAAACTCCCTCACAGACAGTGCTCTGTGAGCTGGTGCATTGTCGTGATGCAAGAGCCATGAACTGTTGGTGAAAAGTTCAGGTCGTCTAACTTTTTCATGCAGCCTTTTCAGCACTTCCAAATAGTAAACTCGGTTAACTGTTTGTCCAGTTGGTACAAATTCATAATGAATAATCCCTCTGATATCAAAAAAGGTTAGCAACATTGTCACAAGTTCATGGACTTAATTGTCAGACCTTGTACTTCAATATGTATCAGTGAATAAAATCACACTATGCTCATTTTGTTTTTTCCTGCTTTTCTTCACTCAATAAGGTACATTGAAGAGCTTTTTCTGCGAAGGCACAGAGCTGCTGGTTGTTTTGAACGGCTGTGCAGTCTGACAGTGTGTGTGTGTGTCAGGGTGCGTCGGCCTCAGAGGAGGGGGTGCGATAAGGAGGGGAGGAGTGTGGGTGCCGAACGGCAGACGGCCCCTGTCTCGCCGCCATGTGTGGAGCTGGGGCTGCTCTACAGAGCACGAAGAAGACCCCCCGCCAGACTTGGGTGCGAACGCCGAGACTGGTGGTGCCCACGGTACAAGAGGCTGAGAAGACGTTTCCTGTGCCGTGATGAGGCGCTGGCGAGGGCAGGGCAGGGTGGGCGACCGGCTCTGGCTGTTACTGGGTTGGGCCTGGGCGAGGGCGTGTGTGCACTGGGCCTGCTGGCACCAGGTAGCGAGTACTCAGCCCTCCTTATCACCTTGCCCAGCTGTGGACAGACGGGAACAAGGAGGTTATGGTTTAAGAGATGTCAGGAGTCAAGTATCAAAAACGGGCTCAGACTCTTTATTAGGTATCATCCCTAATTTCTTGATTCTCTAAATATCATTCACACATCTCCAAAATCATCCTCCTAAAACATGAATGTTTTTATGTCACTATTTTTCACAAAAACTTAAAGTGATTTTGTAGAGCCTAGAATAAAGGCTAAATTTCTAAAATGTGGCATTCAAGGTCCTCTGTGCAATGTCTCCAAACTTGCCCATGGCTTCTGCTTCTCATACTTCACCCCAGTCTCCCAATGAACAGTCAGCCTTCCCGCACTTGTAAGAATTCCTGTCACTACTCAAACGCCATGTCTCCAGGAAGCTCCTGCACATCTCATGTCACCTGTGCTCACAGAGTCAACCTGTGCCTCACTGACAGGCACACGAATATGTTCCTCCAGCTAAATAATGAAGCACTGAAGCAACCCGGTAACACACAATGTGATAACAGTGGTTCGTTCGCTGTGAACGGCTGGCACACAGTAGGTGCTTGATAAACATGTAGTGAATCCATGAGTGTAGGTGACCTACAAGTGAAAAAGCTAAAGGAACTAAAAGGGAGTTAGTGCAACTGGGACGTATGGGAGAGTGATTGAGAAACAACGCTTTAAACAAGAAAGTAAAAATAGAAGAGTTTTCAGATAAATATTTTAGTATAAAATCTCTAGAACTTTAGGAAAGACACTTGGCCCAAGACAGAAGCAACTAGTGCTATTCCTGGCACATAAGTGCCTGCTGAATAAACAATGTGACTAGTTAGCTAAAACAAACATAGAAACGAAGATATACATTGCTGGGTACCTACTCTGTGCACGAAGTATGTCAAACACATACTAGGCAAGATCCTCACCTCATTTTGAGAAGCCAAGAGGCTTGTCTGGAAGGAAATTGTGCCCAGCTGTAGATGGCATCATGAAATGGGCCCAACTGGGACTGAGGGGCCGTGGAGTGGTGAGAACAGGCCCTGAGAAAGTGTGAGGAGCAGGACTAGTCACCGTGGTTTCATTCCTATTTGCACAGAGTGTAATGCTGGCACTGGGCTTGTCACCGAAGTGTAGACAGAAAGCTACGTAAGTGCCCGACCACTGCTAATCCTCCCCTCCAAAGACGTAAATAATCCATTTTCAGCATGAAATCATTTCACATTTACTCTGGCTGTTCTGAAGTACAGCCACTAAATGGCACCCTGTCATAAACAGATGATGGCATGGCTCCTCCTGCTACTGGGCTGCTGACTTCAGATGGAAAATATTGTTTGTTTCATTGAAGCCGGCTTGAAATTAGCCAGCTGAAAAGCAAAACCACCCTTAACCAGCGAGGACTTTGCTCTTTGTATAACTAATGGTTTTTAATCTCCCTCCAAAACAAACAAACAAAAAAAACAACAAAAATTTGAGCACATATTCAGATAAAAGGCCAAGAATAAAATAAAGCAACCATAGTCTTTGAACCTTGTATGTACCTTGTGTGTAATTTAAGGACAATTCTCATGAGATAGAGCTAAAAACTATATAAGCTTTCTATAATCACTTATATCGTAAATGAATCAACAAAACGGAAATAATCAATAAATGCCTGTATGAGGTACAGCTTGTATGAGGCTATACAAAGAGAATTCCAACAAAACGTTGTTCCTTCGAGAAGACAAACACATGCTGACTGAAGAAGAAAGTCACATTAAACCGTAATAACTTTTCTCTTTGTTACAAAAGCTTAACATGGGATAGGCTATGTGAAAGGTCTTCTGTTGAATACGTGTTTAACTCTATGCTACCCAGCCACACTCATTTGATCCACACTTAACCTCAACTCGAGATCATAGCTGATAGGACCAGGGGTGGCCGTATGAGCCACACTGGCCCAATCAGTTTCTCTGGAGAAACCAGAAATTGAGGGCCAGACTACCCCTCTGGGAAGACGCTCCCCTGAGGGTAAGCAGGCGTGGGTTCTTGGAGACAGAGGTCTCGCAGCATGATGGGAGCTGTTCTGCAGAAGGCAGACCTAACCAAAAGGGAATAAACTAAATTTACAGAAAGTGGTAAGGAAGAGGCAACTCAGAAAAAGGCAGCAAGAGTCCCCGAGGGCCAACTGGACCGTGAAGGTGACCCTATTCCTGGTCCCGGGCCCTTGGGACCTTCTGCCCTCTCAGGCGAAGGTATTCTCAGCGGCCTTCTAATGTATCCCTTTTGTATCTGGGCTTATTTGAAATGGGTTTCTATTACTTGCAACCAAAATGTCTTAACACACACAATGGTCTTCAATTCCATTAGTGACAATGAGGAGTATGGGATGGATACGTGAGATATATTTTTCAGAAATACTATCTAGAACAGGGGTGTCCAAACTTTTTTCAACCTTTTTTACCAAGGGCCCTATGCGGTAAAATACACAAACAGCCGGGCCACTCACTCGAGGTGAAGTACGTATTGCCTCACCTGGTTTATTTAAGTAAACTAAATATATTTTTGGAATTTGCTGCGGGCCAATGAACAATGGATTGCGGGCCGCAGTTGGCCCGCGGGACGCAGTTTGGACACCCCTGCTCTAGAACATCATGAGTGAACATAAATATTAAAAGAGATGGCAGAATCAATCTCCAAATTATTTGTTCTCTGCCTTTGGTCAATCCCCAGAACTCTGAAACAGCTTTTTTTAAAAACTATTTTTCCAGCTTTATACTTATTTTCCTGTGGAGAAGATTCACTGATTTCTTCATTCTGCTATAGTTGGAAGTCCCACCATAATTAACTTTACAGCTTTCTTTTAAATCTTTTTCCTCTTTGCCTTCTTTTTGATTAGCTTTTTATACATCTTCCCCCCTGTTCCATATCAGTTGGAAGGTTACATGCTTTATTTCTGTTTGTCAAATGGTTACCTTACTTTATCATACATACTCATCAAAGTCTAAATTAATCCACATTTCAATATTCCTCATGAAGAAATAACTTTACAATATTTAAATTTCAGTCACCCTTGTATCACTGTGTATTTTTAAATTCTAGCTTTAAAAATCACTTGATGTTATTATCATTTTATTACAATCACTGTTTGATGTATTTACCACATTCTTTGCTCTTTATTGTCTCCTGCATCTCCAACCTTCCTTCTGGATCTTGTTCTTTTGCTCCACAATGACTCTATCAGAGGTGAGTTCTGTCAGCATCTACTTATAGGATATTGTCTCTTTCATTATAATTTTTTCCAGTTTTAGAGAGATATAATTGACATATCACATTGTATTAGTTTAAGGTGTACAACATAATTCTATATTTATATATATTGTGAAATGATCGCCACAATATGTCTACTTTAACATCCATCACCTCACATAGTTACAATCTTTTCTCTTGTGATGAGAACTTTTAAGATCTACTCCCTTGGCAACTTTCAAATATTCAATACAGTATATTGTGTACCATGCTGTCCATTACACCCCCGGGATTTATTTACTTTATAACCTGGAAGTCTGTACCTTCTGACTCATTTCACCCATCCTCCACCCCTTGGTCTCTGGCAACCACCAATCTGTTCTCTGTATCTATGAGTTCAATGCTTTTTCAGTTTTTAGATTCTACATATAAGTGAGATAGGTCACACAGGATTTCTCTTTCTCTGTCTGATTTATTACACTTAGCATAATGCCCTCACGGTCTACCCATGTTGTCAAAAATGTCAGGATTTCATTCTTTTTTAGGGCTGAATAATACTAATATTCCTGTGTGTGTGTGTGTGTGTGTGTGTGTGCGCGCGCGCACGCACGCGCACGCGTGCGCATGCATGTACCATATCTTCTTTATCCATTCATCTATTGATGAACACTTCTGTTATTTCCATGTCTTAGCTACTGTAAATAATGCTGCAATGAACGTGGGGGAGCAGATATTACTTCACTTTCAATTTTGAAAGAGATTTTTTTTTTGCTGGGTATAGGTTTTCTCTCAAATAATATTTTCTTTCTGCATATTGAAGCCATCAGTCTGATTTCTAGTTTCCACCGCAGTTGTTGAAAAGTCAGTTTGCTCCTTTAAGGTGCTCCATTTTCCTTGTGGCTGCTTTAAAAATTTTCTTGTGTTTAGTATGTACAGTTTCATTATAACGTATTCATGTGTGAATTTCCCTTTTTTTTCCTGCTTAAGATTTAATTTGGTTTTTTGATACCGGATCTTAGAAAAGGCACAGAATGTAATGTATCTTAAGAGTGCATAAAATGTCAGCCATAAAAAAGAATGAAATCTTACCATTTGCAACAACAAGGATGGACCTTGAGACTATTGTGCTAAGTGAAAAAAAGTCAGACTGAGAAAGACAAATACTATATGATGTCACTAATATGTGGAAACTAAAGAACAGAATAAATGAGCAAACAAAACAGAAATAGACTCAGAGATACAGAAAAAAAGAACCTGTTGGTTGCTAGATGGGAGGGGGAAGGGGATGGGGAACGAGGTGAGGGGATTAAAAAGAGCAAATTAAAAACACAACATAGTTATGGGGATATGAAATACAGTAAGGAGAACATAATCAATAATGTAAAAACTGTGTAGGGTGCCAGATGGGCACTGGACTTATCAGGGGGATCACGTCACAGACTGTGTAGATGCCTGACCACTGCGCTGTGCACCTGAAGCTGAAGTAGAACAATATTAAATGTCAACTGTAATTTAATATGTATGTTTACATATACGCTGTCACGGGCGGGGGAGGGTGGAGTACAGCATAAGGAAGATAGTGAATGGTATACAGCTATCTAAGATGTCAGAGACCCCTGACATCTTGGGGGGGTGGTTATCACTTTGTGAGGGGTGTAAATGTCTTACCTATTACAGTTGCTTTGTACACCTGAAACTAACTTAAAAAAAAAAACCACATAAAATGTAACGTGTGTCCTAACAGAATCCAGCCCCCCCACCCCCCCAGCCCTCTGGCAGTCTTCTTCCCAATCACGTGCTCCTCACTTTCCTCTAAAGTTGAGACTACCTTGATTTTTATGTAAATAACTTATAGTTTTCTACTTAAGTGTGCAACCCTAAACACTATAGTTTAGTTCCACCCAGTTTTAAACCTGAAAGTATACATTGTTTTCAGTCTGGTTCTATTGCCCAGGATTTTGTGAGATTCATCCACAATGTTGTGTGCAGCACTACGAATATGTCGTTTGTTCTTTTTAATCATAAAGAGTATTTCATGACATGAAAATATAATAATTTGTATTTTTCCATTCTCCTGTTAAAAAACATCTGGGTTATTTCAAGTTTGGAGCTATAACATATAATACTGTGGTGGCATTTGTGCATGTTTCTTGATATACATGTGCACACAATTCTTTTGGATATATACAAAGGGGTTTGTGTATCTTCAGCTTTTACATAAAATATCAGTGTTTGTACCAACGTAAGAAGCAGTGTATGAGAATATCATTGTTCCATATTCTACCAATTGATACTGTCAGTCTTTCTACTATTAATCGCTCTGGTGGGTGTGCAATGCTATCTCACGGTGAATTCAAATAGCTTTTTTCCTTCTTTTACTGGTGGAGTCAACATACGCATTTATTGGCCATTTGAATTTTGATTTTTGTGACTAGTCTATTCAAATTGTTTGTCCATTTTTCTACCAGATGTCTGTCTTTTCCTTACCGCCTTTTGGAGTTCTTTACATATATTGCTGGGATATACAAAATGCTCAATAAAACACACTTGCAATACATGCTACTTATGATTGCTTTTGCCATTTAATTTATCTAAGATATATCCCATGCCAACAAACACAAATCTACTTTGTTATACTTAAGGCAATAAGCTAAGCCACTGCAAGAACAGACAATACACTGTAAGTCTAGCCAGTCTTACACTGACAATCTTGAGTTATTTGTAATTTTCACTCTTTTATACACTACAATGAATATCCTTGTAAGACATTTTTCTACATTCGTGCAGAAATTTTTGTTAGATAGAATCTTAGAAGCAGAATGGCTTAACATTTAGTAAAGGCTGATGGAATGACCTATATAAAGAATCTATCAACTTTCATTTCTATCAACTAAGTGTGAAAGGGCTTATTTTGGAGAGTTTTAAAATTCTCTTAAGTTCCCGTCCTTGTTGTAAATCTTGTCCAAAGGCCTGATTATATATCCTGGTCTTTAATCTCATTCAGTTTTGAGATCCACGAACCACCTGCCGTGGGATTGGCAGTACCCGGCCCAGGGTTCTCCAATCTGCAGAACTGATGACGTGCTCTTTCTCCTCCGCCTGTGCTCATGTCAGGAAATGGCTCTACCACCAGGCAGCGGCTCATCCTCTTCCTCCCTCGCCCCCTCCATCTTAAGTCTTGTTGATTTTACCTAATTACTCAAGTATCTCTTGAGTTCCCCCCACCCTCGCAAAAGCACTGCAGTGGTGCTGTCTTTAGACTTGATTTTTCCACTTGCTTCCTAAGCCACACCACAGAGTTACCCTCTGAAACGCAGAACTGGTTATGCTCCTCCCCTGCAGCCTTTGGGGAAAGCCCCAAACCTTGAACACCATTTCCAAAGACACGTCTCTCGCACCCTCCAGACTTCGCGGTCACTTCCACCTCCCACAAGGTGCCTGTGTCATCACACCACAGGCCTTTTCCCACTCTCCTCTAGGCCCAGAACATTATCCCTTATCTTATCCCTCTGTGACCAAACTCTCATTTAACCTTCAAGGTTCAGTTTAAATGTGACTGTAGACATATTTAATAAATACTTGGATATTAGGTTTGAGAGGATTCCTAGACATTGAAACAGACTTGTCAAGAAAGCAGCTGACATTACCAGCATACAGATAGTATATGGATGATCAAACTCACCTTGAAAAAAATTAGAGCTAGAGAAGAGGTTCAGGCCTGAGATCAGGACGAGGAGGAGGAGCCAGCAAAAGAGATTCATAAGAGCGACACAAGAGTGGGGCCGTGAAAGCCAAGGGAACTGAGTGTCGAAAGGAGCGGAGGATCATCTGGGTAGAATGTTCTAAAGCCTGCTCTAACAAGTCCACACAGGTACGTCCTACACATTTCCATAACACCTCACTCCCCAGCACAGAAATAATCACACTGCTTAGTGCCGAGGCAGCTATTGGTTGGAACTGACTCTC